>NW_016157099.1:0-7044 GCF_001687245.7 Rhagoletis zephyria
TGGCGTGTGTGTGAGCAGAGCATGTGTGTGCAAATACGAACCCTGCCAACAAATGCTATTTTGGAGTGAGTATAAGTCGCTGAACATGCCCGTGCTGGTATATGGCGCAGAAGCATGGACAATGACGACATCCGATGAGGCGGCGGATGGAGTATGCGACATTAAGTCACTTTTGGCTTTTGTACTAATGTCATTGATATTAATTGATTCCAGTGCAGTGACATTATTTCACGTCACCTAAATAATTAGATAGAGGAGTTATATAACAAAAACTCATATATGAGAAATATGTGATATGGGATATATATCTTAGTTATGTAGCACCGATCAGGTCACACAATTTCATTATTTTATCTGCCTACATATAGGAGTTATAACTAATGCGACCAACTATTTCATTGCTCAAAGAAGTACAGGAACTGGAAACCAAAAATAGTATGAAAGTAATGAGAAAATTGTAAAAGAAGAATATACAAAAATGGTAACAGTATACCTACCAATTCAACAAATAAGTTTTATTAATTAAAAATCTGTACTATATATTATTCTAAGGCAAGGCGCTTATTTCCAGCGATCGTACAAGTCATGTATCAAATTAAAGTGTTCGATCTGAAACCTTGAACAAACATTTCAGGTTTAACAATAATTAGACCATTGAACAAAGCATTGCTACGTTCATTGCAATAGGTCGCTACTGTGGAGCGCTCTGAATATGGAGTAAAAAAGGACGCCCAAAGCAACAACTCAAATGAGTGTTTTCGGAGCGCTCCGACTATATAAAGTGTTTTCCTGTTATCTAGTCGGTGAATTAAAAAATAAATTTTCAATCACACAGAAACTGATCGTCGTTTCCGAATATTCCTGGAAACGGACACCGCAAAAAGAACTGTTGATATTATGGCGGTTTCAAATGCCGAATTTCCACTAGGCATTGAAATGACAAAAAGTTGGAGGCTTTTAAAAAGTGCCATGTGGAAATTAATTTAATGACTATTTTTTTTAAGGTAATGATAAGAATATTTTTTAATGCCCAGTTTGTCATTAAAATTTCTGCTATTTAATGCCTAGTGGAAATCTAGCATAACTTTAGAATTTTTCAGATGTATATATTAGAAAATATGCTGGTTCAGGCAAAGAGCGGGCGCAAAAAGGTTCCAAACCTAAAAGGAACGCATTTTAAACAAGACAACAAATAATTTTTTGATATATTTCAGGATTTTTCCGTTTTTTTTACTGAATAACATGTTAATCCTTTTTTAATTTAGCGTTTTTTTTTCAATAAAAATTATACTTATTAATGATAAACAAAATTAAAAATATTTTGAAAAACCGTAAAGCCTCCTTTCCGGTCTATTATCGGAGCACTCTGAAAACACTCCGTATACCTACAGTGACGAGCAAAACTGTAACATGGAGTAACACTTTTTATTTCAGCCGTCGCTATCTTTCCAAGTTCTAACGACATTCATACTGTTGTTGTATATTTTTATTGGTACATCTTTGCTTCCTCTGTCATAACGATTTGAAGTCAATTCAACAACANTTCCACTGGGATGTTGCCCGGATAAAAAAATGTTTACTATTCCATCGATACTGACGTTGCTGAATATCCACACAGGAGCAAGTAAGATTCGCCACAGAATTTTTAAACTCTCTAACATCTTTTAATTCTATTTGATTGAGTAGCCATTTATAATGAAATTTTACACCTACAAAAGTGAAGTGATTGAAAGTCATAGTTTATGTGTTGATCTACAAGTACCTTAACTGAGATGACTTACCTTTTAAAATTTTTTGAAACAGTTAAAGAAAACTCAATTTAAAAGGTAGAACCAGGGCATATCAAACAGGTATTAGATCAAAAACCACATTTATGTGTATTTTGTTGTTGCTTCTCTTATCTAAAGTGTCAAAACTGTTCTGATTTTTTTCTTGTAAATCAAAGAGTACCATGTGAAATACAAAAAAGTAAAAATTAAAAATAAAATTTGGGGGAAAAAATGGTGCGAATTTCTTTCTTAGTAAAGTTTGTTTGCTTCTCGAAGCATTGATCCATCATTTGCAAGGCCCATGCATCAGTGTTTGTGCTGCGGAGTTAAGTGAACGTGAGAAAGTGGTCAATGTGCCTTTAATAGAATTAAATATGGCAAAGAAGTACATTTGACTGTACTTCGAAGTACGAGAAGTACTGTACTTCCGAAAGAAGTACGGTTGGTCACATTAGTTATAACTCAAAAATATTTGAACAATCCGTGGTACGGGAAATATACCCTAAGGAGCAAGAAGCATCGAAAGCCTATACCCGTGTGCGACTTTCACCCGAACTAAATCTCCGACTTTCGAAATACCGATGCTTCCAGTACCATGGTCAAGTATTTCGTCGAAACCCGACTTGAACACCAGGTTCGCACATACGATGCGGTCGGATACGCTCAGTCCTGCGCTACACCTAATAGGTTCTGCCACGCCTTGCTTATAGTAAAAGACTTGTCTTTTAACTATGTTTTTTTTTTTTTAACTCTTAGAGCTCTTTAACTTACTTGAACTACATAATACCATGTTCGGACCGACAACGCAAACACTTTGAAAACGAGTTTTGTGATTGTGGATTGAAAACTGTTCGCACTGGCTGTTAGTGTTTTCGTTGATATTTCTTTCATCCTTTGTTTACAGTTTTGCTACAAACAAACCAAAATTAACATCTTTATCTTTCATTTTCTTATCATTTGCAACCTTTTTCTTTTGTTCATATTTTAATTTGGCCAGACAATTGACAATGATCCCAACGAGCGTATTAAAGGTGATAAAATATGACTTCCACTTCGATAAATATATCTAAAATACTAGCGGTGACACCGATTGGAATGAGTGGAACGTGAGTTTTCAAGTGGTTGTCAGCGAAAACTGGTTTTCGTTTGACAGATTTTACAATGGACGAAAACACAAGTTTTAGGTCGAAAACCAGTTATAGCAACGAAAACATGTTTTCGATGTCGGTCCGAACATGGTATAAAGTACAATAAAAAAATTATATTTTTTGTTCTTATAAATAGTAACGACAAATAACTTACTATTATGGCATGGCTTCAAGCTGCTTTTCGTTTTGGTGGTCGGAATGGACAAGATTACGAGCAGCCCGGTCGCTGATATTTGCATTGAGCAGGCATTCAGAAATTACGAGTTTCAAGCCCGTATGCATACGTATGTATTTACATACATATCTGTGGTCAGAAGCAATAACCGCCTAAGTCGACTTAAGAAATAATTGAGTTATATATGCTATCGTTTTCTGCAACTACTATTCCATGTGTATGTGAAACTCCCAACTCTTTAGCTAGGCTATTTAAAAAGTTATAGATGAAAATATTTTCGTTTCCCCATAAGGTTAACACTACAATCCAAATCTTTAAAGCGTTTTTTCTCGAATTCAGGTTTTTCGACTTAGGCGATTATTGCTTATGACCACAGATATATATATTGCTTTGGCGGTTGGCCTAGATTCCAATCAGCGCATTTGCTTTGGTTGCAAGATTTCGTGTTAGGCAGGCGGCCGGAAAGGAAGAGTTTCAAAGCCGCACTGCCTTTGGCTGTTGGAACGACCTGGGTTGCAATCCCCGTCTGCGCCTCGGGTTAATTTTATCACTGGTATGTATGTGTGTGCATATGTATGCATATGCAAAGATGTAGTGTAAATACTGTGAATCATGATTTGGTTCTTATGGGACATTCCTTGTTAAATTTTAAACATTTTGGTTTTGGAAAGTATGTATGTATGAACATTCATAACTTTTAAGGTTGACGTGGAATCGCGCCAATTTTTTGTAATTCGATTGGGGGCTCCAAAATAGAGCGATTTTCCGAGCTTCGTGTTTCTAATAATAATAATATATTGGCGGTTACAGTATGTATGTATGAACATTCATAACTTTTAAGGTTGACGTGGAATCGCGCCAGTTTTTTGTAATTCAATTGGGGGCTCCAAAATAGAGCGATTTTCCGAGCTTCGTAATCACGGATGTTGTCACACAAAGGGGCGGGACCTACAGGTTTCCGCCGACTCCGAACGGCAAACCTACATATTATATGTGTACGTATGTATATAAAATGTTTAGTCTATAGCATTAATATTGATTGATTTATAGCCAAATATCGATTTAATTTATATGGGAGGTTGGCGTGATATAAGCAAAAAAGAAACAATGTTCACTATATCTGTCCACGTGATATATGCGGACGCGACACTGTGCGGCGTATGCATTGCTCATCGAATGCCCCTCAAAGTCGTGGCTGTGCTCACAATCCGCCTTAGCGAGTCGTCACTAATAAATATGTAATATATGATGAGCGCATTGCATTAACACACCAGTGCATTGTGCGTTTACAACCGCTACAAAACCGACCCATGTACTTGGAAGTGCATACAAGCGCATTATAGATTTTTTACTTTGTCGCCATTGGTTATATGAAGCTGAAATAGAGTCTGACTAAGGCTGTGGATGTGGCCGTGACTGCATCGGCTATAGTCTCGCGCGTGTGGTTTTCGCTGTATTCGCTTGTATGCATGAGAGTGCACCGCACTGCAGCACCGACTTTTCGATTGGGTTGGGCAATGACGTCCAAGTAAGTTTATTATTACAGAAATGACACTTTCTGCCATCTTCTGGGACTCTGCTACAAAATGTTGACGAAGAAAAATCGTGCAAAGTTTTTTCGAAAACTCTTTCCACCGGCTTTTGGTAATGGTATATTTTCATCCATGAGACAGTTATGATTAGCTAGCATTGGTGTTATAAACGAATATTGCCGAGCGCTTACCCCTCATCTATGTGCCAATGGCAGATGTCTCCTTTTCAAGTACTTACATACCTCTTGGCAGCATAGATTAGAATTTCCATTTTCTGTTGCCAATCTAAAAATTAGGGGAAACTATGCACCAGACTGCAAATATCTGCTGCTTTACCCGCCGCATATGGTTACAATGGAAGGATGTTACTATCTGCGAACACTGTTAGAAGAGCGCCTAACTATGAGGAGGAAGGCCAAAGGAAAAAAGTCGTGGTGGGTTGCTTCTAGCAGCAGTGCATTTGGTCTAACGTCAAAGAGTTTTCCATCGCAGCATAGGCCCCCCGTGCCTCTGACGACCAACTATTTGTAAGTGTAAGTACATACATATGTATGTATACATACTTGTAGTCTTACCGGCAAGTCTATCGCCATGAACTTCCTATCCACCGGCTGATATGGCGATGACGACAGCGCTCCGGTGATAACGTCTCGGGTGAGAGCTCAGGCTTTGTTCACTATACTCATCGCAATCGGGCGGTCATAGACACATCTGAAGAGCTGTTTTGCGGTTTACTCTCAATCTAATTTTATACTTTCCTCCATGTGGAGAAGATGAGACTGCCATGATGATGATGATGCTGTTTTTGATGAAATTGCTTTTTATTTAGGGTGTGCAGTAAGTAGCTGCTCCTCTTTCTTGGGAATCGAATTAAAAGCGCTCAAAATTTTTACGAAAGTTTGCTAAATTTTTAAATATTGCAGAAAGTTTGAAATTTGGATTTATACGGAGAATAAACTATATTTTTATAAAAAAACTCAAATTAAATTACTAAAAAAAAAAAATTATTCTGAAAGCTTTGGGGCGACAATTTTTTCGACCACAGTATGTATGTAAGAGCGTGTGTGAATCGGTAACAAAGTTCGCGGCGAGCAAAGATTGTTGATGTGTGTAATTTTTCGTTAAATAAAAGCTTAAATTGATGAATTGCAATCAACGATGGTAGATGTTTTCTTAAAATATTAATTTCACTTCAATTTGTAATATTTTATTCCGCATAGATCTGCGGTTATCAAAAATTTACCGCTGTCAAAAAAGATTTCATGTAACATAACTCTCTCACCATAGTAAAAATATTATTCAACAGCTTTCCCCATAGAACTTTGTTACCGATTCACACACGCCCTAAGTATTATATTTAAATTTTTTTTTTGTTCACTAACTTTACAAAAGTTTTGGTTGATTTATGAATACATAGATAAATAAAATTGAGAAATAAAATAAACAGAAAGATAAGGAGATATTTATGGGTGGGGAATTTTACGAAATTTCAGGCAAAATCGGGGAATTTCATAGTCGAAATTGGGGAATTCTCAAAACTGAGTTGGCTACCCTGATGCATATACACATATATATACATATTTATGTGTGCATACATACTTACATTATCAGTTGCATTTCATACATATTAATTAATTACATATTCTTAAAATCAGTTACTGGCTAACCAGAATGTAGTACATCAGCTACATCAGCAATAATACACTACAACCACAGCTACATGCATATTGTGTGCAGTTTTCAAGCAAACATTTTTTTATAAAAATATGGTTCATGCTTTAACAAAAACTATGTATATAAATCACAGTTTCAAACTTTATACAGAACTTAGAAAAATTCCACAAATTTGTATCTAAATTTCGAGGTTTTTAACCAACCTGCATTGATTTTTAATAATTTTTTTTGCTGACGGCTTTTACGTTTTTTTTTCATATAAATAGTGAAGCTTAGGAAAACTGGTGTTGATTTTCTTTTTTCATGTTCAAATGGAAAAAAGTGCAAAACGCTGTCAACAAAAAAAAAATTTTTAAATATAAATGCGATTTTTTTAGCCGCTTATATTTTATAAGCTTGTTAACTGCATACCCAAAAAATTTCTGAAAATTCCGGTTAAAAAGCTCGACATATAGATACAAATTTGTGGAATTTTTCTAAGTTCTATATAAAGTTAGAAAGTGTGATTTATAAAGTTTTTGTTAAAGCATGAACCATATTTATATAAAAAATATCAAAAAAATTTTAGCTTGAAAAACATTGTAAATATTAACAAGTAAGAAAGTCTAAGTTCGGGCGGAGCCGAACATTAAATACCCGGCGCAAGTATTAAATATATGTTTTTTCACCCTTCCGAAACCTTCCGCTAGATGGTAAGCCGAGGTGTATCAATTTTGAGTAAATTAGCGTCCTTCAATTTCGAAATA
>NW_016157099.1:7153-23559 GCF_001687245.7 Rhagoletis zephyria
TTATGTATACATTTGTCTATATCTATCTCGATTCGTTTTGGCTGTTACAAACAACCGTTATGTGAACAAAATTAATATACCCTTGTGCACAAGTGCGCTCGGGTATAAAAACGAAACACCATTCATCCATTTTTGACCGCCACTGTATGTATGTGGTGCTCACAGTGTAATAAGCACACTATAAACATTCACAAATACCTGTCGCAATAACGGGCAGAAAAACTGAAACATTTAATTTAATTTAATTTTTAATTTATTTAATTTAATTTTTCTCTTTATTTGACCATTGATATAAATATAAAAATGTTTCCTCTCAAGGCTTACAGTTTAGAAGTAAAATTCCTTATTAGCTATGTAGTAGCGTGGGCCGAAAATCCGCTTTTTATACCTTTCATGAGCATGAAATGGTATTATAACTTTGGTCCGATGTTTGTAAGTACCAGAACAAAAAGAGATAGACCCATTAAAATGTATACTTATATGATCAGAACGTCGAGCTGAGTTGATTTAGCCATGTCCCTCTGTCCGTCTGTCCGTCTGTCCGTCTGTCCGTCTGTCCGTCTGTCTGTCTGTTTGTATGCAATCTAGTCTCTCAGTTTTCGAGATATCCGGATCAAATTTGGTAGGTGGGTGTATTTTTATAATGTATTAATCATTTGTCGGAACCGGAAGAATCGGACCACTATAACATATAGCTCCCATACAACTGATTGTTCAGATATGAGATTTTTCGTTATAACTTCTCCATTTATGTAGCTAGGAACATGAAATTTTTCAATACTTCCACCCATTATCAACAGAAAATTTAGAGTGAAAATTACAAAGATCGAGTTACTATAACCTATAGCTCTCATACAACTGATTGTTCAGATATAAGATTTTTCGTTATAACTCCTCCATTTAAGTAGCTAGGCACATGAAATTTTGCACTGTGGTCACTCATTTTCAAAAGAATACTTTCGGTGAAAATGGCGAAGATCGGGTCGCTATAACCTATATCCACCATACAACTGATTGTTCAGATATGAGATTTTTTGCCATAACTTCTTCATTTACGCAGCTAAGAACATAAAAATTCGCACCATTTTTAATCATTATTAACAGAATACTTACGGTGAAAACAACAAAGATCGGGTCACTATAACATATATCTCCCATACAACTGATTGTTCAGTTATGAGAACTTTCGTTATAATTCCGCCATTTATGCAGCTAAAAACATAAAATTTCGCTTTATTTTCACTCATTATCAACAGAAAGTTTACAGTAAAATTAACAAAGATCGAATCACTATAACCTGTTTATTGCGCTCATGCAACTGATTGTTCAGATGTGGGGTTTTACTGTAATACTCCTTTATTTGGACAGCTAAAACTGATAAATTTCTTAAGCTATTTTATAAACAATAATACAAAGTCTACTGAGAAAATCGTCAAAATGTATGCTGTATGAGCTTTATCTCTTATACCACTGATTGTTCAGATACCAGTTTTTGCGATATATCTCCTTTATGTANCAGCAGTGAAAATCACTCTAATTGTTTAGATATGATTTATTATATATTTAGAGGAGATACTATGCCTGCTGTGAATATATATGAGATCTATGCCTGCTGTGAATATACCAATTTTTTCAAATTCAGTAATCTGTTAAAGTAAAATTTTCAGATGCGCATGAAAGGTATGAAGCCTTCGGCATAGTCGAAGACAGCGCTGCTCTTACTTGTTTAGAATTTTGATTGGTAATAGCAAAAATATGGTTCATTATGCTCTAAAAAAATCTCTGTGAAATTTGAAAATTTTTGGTCAATATCCTCGCCCAAGTCCATCAAAGTTCAATGTGCTCAAAAAATTTTGTTCTTAGCTTACTTCTATCGCAAATTTAATTCTCTACAAAAAATGGTCGTTATATCAAATAATGTAGGAATAATACTTTCGAAGATAACTGCACTTTTATTTAAAAAACTTATTAAGTAGTTTTTAATTTTTATTGCGGTTGAGAAATAATTTATAAATTACTATATAATATATAAAAAATTAAATTCCCGACAAAAAAGCCCTTTTTTGTGAAGAAAACACACACATTCATGTATATTCTATAAAGCACAAATATACTTAGGAACTAAAGGGTTGTTTGTAGCTCCCAGGAACAATCACAAAAAAATTTTCGTTATTTCTGTTGCTTGAAAAAGTGTTTTGCTTTGGTTGCAAATTTTCTTTAAAAAATCATTTCTTTTACATTTCATGTGCGTAATTTTATACGATTTTTTTTTGTTTTTCTTGAGAGTTTCAACCAGGCTTTTAGTTCCTGAGTAAGTAAGTATACTTGTGCTTTATGTAATATATTTTTCATAATCATTTTATTTATAGTAGAACGGAGCACTCTGTTAGGGCCAATTTCACCGTGCGTAGTTAACTCAGAATCGGCAGTTAACTACAGATTTTTGTACTGAAAATCTCTAGTTAACTGCCGTTTCTGAGTTAACTACGCACTGTGAAATCGGCCCTTAGAATGTCAATCTGTCTTTTAATTGAGGAGTCAAAAAAATTACCAGAGGGTCAACTCCCATGTAATGAAGATATCATTAAGTACCGTAATTACATAAGAGAATAAAAAACAAAAAAAAAAGAATGTCGGCGAAAAAATTCTGTAACAATTTGTATAAAAAATTTAAAACGATGTAATTTTGGTATTCCTGCATTAATTTTTTCTCTTTAAATCACTTCCTTATAATAAATATCTTATAATATCCTTGCGGTTTTAATTTTTGTTCGAAAGACGCCTCAATAGCACATGTTCAGTAAGTAAATTACATGATGCTGATACTAGAACAACTTTTCATTACCAAAATATTAAAGTTTACATAAAAATACATGCAATTTGATTTTATCAAAAATTTAATAAAAAAGCATAAAGTAAGTGTGTTTTCTTCACAAAAAGGCACTTTTTTGTCAGGAATTTAATTTCTTATGTAGTTAGTAAATAATAAATTATTTTTCATCCATAAATAAAAATTAAAAATTTATAAATTAATAAATTGTTTAAATAAAAGTGCAAATATCTTCGAAAGTATTAGTCCTATATAATTTTATATGTAGAGAATTAAATTTGCGATCGAAGTAAGCTGAAAACCAAATTTTTTGAGAACAGTGAACTTTGATGGACTTGTGCCAAAGATTTTCAAATTTCACAGAGATTTTTTTAGAGCATAAATGAACCATATTTTCGCTATTACCAATCAAAATTCTAAAAAAGCGGATTTTCGGCCCACGCTACTGTGTAGACACGTAACAAATTTGCAAGACAAATTTATATATTTATTGTTTATTTAATAGTGTGTTTTACCTGACCAAAGCTAAATTTAGAAAGAGAAATACTAAAATCTAAAATCTACTAAATAAAGTGGATATGAAATATATATTTCTGGTGATGAAACTCATTCGGCTTACGTTTCTGCTTTTAAGCAAATATTTAGACCACTTAATGTGGCTATTAAATATTTCATAATTTTTTATGAAAGGATAGGCATCCTTGGCCAATCGTTTCTTGTCTTGATGCGATGAAGTAAAATCCTTGTGGCATAAATAGCATGGAATTTTGTATAAATTTTTCACATTTTTATTCGCGTGTTCTCAAATATAATTACAATTTCATACAGCCAACAATTTGTTCAGATTCAGATTGTTGTGTCAAAGAGCTCAGGTGTTCGTCTTTCAACACATCGCGGCCAAATGTCTTATACCTAATTCTTGCAAAGGCAGGGCAGAAACACAAAAAGTGTTCCACCGTCTCATCCTCTTCAAGGCTGGATGGTCAAATGGAGTTGTCATGTACGCCTATCACAGTCAGGTGTTTGTGCCACGTGAAGTGGCCAGTCAGCAGTCCATCAAGTTGTCTGCAGTCCCGCCTGCTCAATGAGAGCAAAACGAAACGATTTTTCTCCATGTCATCTACTGCTTTTTCTCTTTTTTATCTTCAGCATATGTACTTGTACATGCAAAACATTTAACGTTTAATTTGTTTGGGGTAAAATTGAATAAAAATTACTTTGAAATAAATGTATTTAAAAGCTCGGTTATTCAAGACACTTGACTTGAAAATTGTATATCTGGCAAATGAGCAGCGCGCGTGTGTAGCTACCCAAAAAACCAACTTCACTTAGGAACTTGAAGACCTATAGATTTTTGCATGATACAAAAAAGAAAGTATTTGTTGAAGTTAATGGTGATACGCTAATCACAAAGCCTAATTTTTTTGCAAAATCTGATGAGAAATTTAAAGTAAATTTTCACGAATTTCATGGGAACAAATATTCCCAAAATTATAAAGTAAAACAAAAATAATTTTTCCCAATTTGTTTTTGTTTTGCATGTTAACTTATCAGAACAATTTATTTACATGGAATTGGCGATTATAAAATGATTTATTTGGAAAGAGAATTCTTTAGAATTAGATTTTTAAATTGGGAGATTGCATACAAAATAAGAAAATGAAAAAATAACAACATAATGCTCTCGTGAACAATTTCAATGAAGTCTCCTTTAACATTACATATTTTATATATTTTTAATAAAAAAGGTGCGAACCACGTAAGTAAAAAAATTACCAAGCACTGATAATGATTTTTCATTTGAAGTATTATTAAATTGGTATAAATGTGGGAAAGAAAATACTCCGATTTATTATTTTCATATTATCAAAGTGGCAAGGCCGTTGAGAATACTCACAATTTATGAAACTTCAGAAAATTTTATTATCCGTCAAAAGTTGTTTATTAAAACTACCTTCTTTTTTGTATCATGAGTAGAGTAGTTCCATTTAATGACATTCGTTGTTCTTGCTAACCATTTCACTTTTAATAAAATTATGACATTTCATCAAATTCATGCTACCGGGTCACTAGAACAAATATTTTTTTTTAAGCGGAAGATTTTATCAGTCCATTCAAAGATGTGGAATATGATGGGCTTGAAAATTATGCCGAGTAAATAATTTCGAAAATGGGGTTGATGGAACGAGGTTTCAGAGCGCATGAAGAAAGTGATGAAAGTTAATAGTAATACACTCACCACAAAGCCCAAAGTAAATTTGGACTTAAATATAATAAGGTTTTATTTGGGAAGAACATTCTTTAGAATTAGATTATTAAATAGCAAGATTGCGTTGAAAATAAGAAAATGAAAAAATAACAGCACAATGCGAGCGTGGTTTTTATAATAAAATAAGATATTTAAACCTTTAACAAAAAAATGCGAACCACGTAAGTAAAAAAAAAATACCAAGCACTAATAATGATTTTTGATTTGAAATATTATTAGGTACATTGATATAAATATGGGAAGGAAAATACTCCGATTTATTGTTTTAATGTTATCAAAGTGGCAAGGCCGTTGAGAATACTCACAATTTATGAAACTTCAGAAAATTATATTATCCGTCAAAAGTGGTTTATTAAAACTACCTTCTTTTTTGTATCATGGATTTTTGATTTCTAAGTTAAATTTCTAAGTGCAAAGAGAGCCGTGAGAGAATCATGCTGCCATTCCATTTTTTAATAAATTCCCCACAAATATGCCACACAAATATAATTTTTTGTATAAAGGTTATTCATCTGGCAATCGAAAAACAAACTTTCAAATAAAGAGAGCAAATTAAATAAAAACAATCACAATTTGATACGCGTAAATACATTTATTTTAAAGGTAATTTTGTATCAAGTTTGGCGTAAAAACAAATGAAACGTTTATAGTTTTACGTGTACAAATAAAAGTGCTGCGAATCAAATCAAAGAGAAAAGCTACTGTATAATATATGAGTTATAATAATATGTATAATAATATGAGTTATGATTTTTTTTTTTACACCGAAGTTGAGTAAAATGAGTATATTAAAAATCCACAACTTTTCAATTTTTTTTTAGAATTTTCTGAGTATGCAGTTTTGTAGCTCATTTAATTTTTGTATAATAAAAGCAAGTTTTAAGCTACTGCAAAAATGCGTTGATTTTTAATATTTTTTATGCTGATGGCTTTTTGCTCTTTTTTCTTAAGGAAGAAAATGCGCAAAACAGTTTTCAAAGAATATAAAAAAAAATTAACGCCAGTTTTGCAAAAGCTTAAAACTTGCACTCTGTTATACTAAAATTTAATGGGCTACAAAACTGCGTACTCAAAAAAAATCTAAAGAATTTGAAAAATTTGTAAATTTGTAATGTACGTATTTTACTCAACTTCGGTGTAAAAAAAAATTCATAACTCAAATTATTGTAGAGTGCACCCCGTAATACTATAATTAAATGTTGCGCAATACTCAGAGCTACCATTGTGCTTTTTTTTTGAGATGGCGTATTTTCAAAAACTAATTTTTATTTATCAAAAAATTTGTAAGGGTAAAATTTTTCGAGAAAAAAATTCAAAAAATATTTCTTTTCATAGAGAATTTTAATGTGCGTATGTGTAATTTTTTTCAAATTGGCGAATGCCCCATATACATATATTACGCAAATACCTCGCATAATTATTCATTTCCATTGGTTTTTGGTATCTAAACTCTGTTAAACTAATCACATGTTTCTTGCCATATACCAACAGGTTTGCTCAAGTAGCTAAGAGGAATTTTTTTCAGAGTTCAGGGTTCTTTTTCGCTCGTTTACAAAAAATGCAGCTATTGGGCACGTTCAGAAGGCGCAACAGCGCAGTAACTGTTGGGATTGCATCTTCTGAACGCGTTATTATGTACTTCTAATCAACTTAACAGTTGAGTTTTTGATGCCCTTTTTTCCTTCGTATTTTATATCTGATCATTTCAGAAAACATCATATGAGTGCCTTTGACAGTTTGACATTTGGCTTTTCCATTAAACGGTTTTTTGTTTCAAATAATGAAATTTTAATTAAACTTGTGATTTTATCGAATACTGCAGAGTCGATCGATGACTGCATCTATCGTGTAACCGCAAGTCAGGAAGTCCACATAAGGCTTCAAACTGGTAAATTCGTTGCTTAAGTTGCAGTTGATTGTTTTGATATATCCGACTTTATCCTCAGATACAAGTTTTTTGAAGGAGTATACGAAGGGATGTGTTGCACCACCAGAATTGGTTGGAGTTGCTCCAGATATGAATATCACATCTGAAAGTGGGATGTTGCAATGTTTATTTGAATGCGGTAAGTGATTTGATATGATTTTTAATTGTAGGTTCACCAGGGCACTCCAAATTCAAGTGGCATGGAGAAGCTACGAGATTTTTCATAGAGGAATACAGAAAAAGGAAAGATAAGTTACGTGAGCCAAAAATATAAAAAAAAAATTTATGGATAGATATTCTCGCTGACATGAGGACGGCGGGCTTTCTTGTTGAAGATGATGACACGCTGGACCGTAAAATGCGAAACATGAAGAGGATCTATAAAACTATAAAAGATAACAACAATAAAAATAGTACAGGTCAGTGGAAAAATGTATTAGATTTACATTGAATGTATATGTGCCCATAATTTTGAAAGTGGCCTAGGTCACATCACACCTTTTGGGCTTAAATGATAATTTACCTGTACCGGTCATACGATCAACTTTATTAAGCAAAGGTTAAAGTTTCTGTCATTAGTTTATGTCGATAGAATGTTTTACAGATGCATTCGGTTACAAGTAACCGGTTATTTAAGCACAAAAGGTGCGATGTGAATTAGTCTACTTTCAAAATTATGGGCACATATACATATGAATGCATATTTTATATACATGTCTGTGTCCGTCAATTAAAGTAGCCTAAGTCTAGGTTGGTAATTTTTTTCTTTAAAGTAATTTTTCATTGGGCTCCCGAGCAATATTTTAACGATTAACTAGCCACAGGTGTAGTTTAAGATGACCTTTTAATAGGAGCTTAATAAAAATATAAAATTTTTCAAGGGTAGTCTTTTATTTTTTAATTAAAAATAAAACATTCTAAAGTCACTTAAGCTAAGTTGTCTTAAAAGAAGCACTAAATCCTGCAGAATAATCAGAATCCAGAATAAATCTCGAATTGAACAATTTCGTAAAACTCCCCTCAAACGTTCTACGAGACATTCTAAAGTGCTCCTTAAACAAGTCGTTATTGTCCCGCTCAATTGTGACCTCATAATAACCTTCATTTCTGGGTCTTTCCTCGCGATCTGCTATGGAATTTGCCGAAGTTGTTACAGATTTGGGGTGTTCACAGTTCGTTCCAAATAGTGTCTCAAAATGTAGACGTCTACATTTTAAGATGTTTTCTAACCGTAAAATCTGTGGTGTTGTTGTTTCCCATACGAAATTGGAAAACGACGCCGTCTACATTTTGTCACACTCAAAGGTATGTTTTTTACGCGTCTACATTTTGCAACCTCGCAGCAGGGTTGCATTATGGCAGTATTAATCACATTTTTTTATTTATTGGGCACGTTTTGTGTATTTGCATTTAATTTGAGCGCAATTTCTGATGAAAAGAAACAAATCAAGGAAAAGAAATAACAAATATTAGGAATTGGTAATTAAGTTAAATAATTACAATTTTTCAGAAACAAAATCGAAAGGCGACATATAAAAAATGCACGAAAAGAAGAAATGTCTGGCAACACCAGCAAAGTTTTGAGACGATTTTGCGACGACTGCTAGAAAGGGGTGCTCACAGTTTGATGCTAAATATGTCTCAAAATGTAGACGTCTACATTTTCAGACACAATTTGGAACGAACTGTGAACACCCCAATTGATTGGTAATTTCGCTTGCCAAACAATGAAAAACTGATTCAAGGACGTTTTCAATGTTATCCTCAAGGAATTCCGACAGTTTAATTGCTTGTTCCATTTTTCTTATTATACAAAACACAATTTTTTTAATACAATAATTTGTTTATGATCGTTTGTGGTTGACAGCTTTTGAATTTACAAAAAATTTGACAGCTAATGTATCAGTACGTTCAGAAGGGGCATAACATTTCGCCCACTGACTACTGATTTTTTAACAACAGTTGCGATCAACTGTTGCGCCTTCTGAACTTGCCCATTGTTACACATTTATTGATATAGATAGACATATTTACATTTAAATTAGAAAAATCAATAATGAAATATATATACCCTGTCAGGAAACGCACTAGTGCCGAACTGGCTCCGTACTAGAGAATCTCGAACCATGACTAGTGCTCGTTAATTATCTTTTATATGCTTGCAACTGGCGAATTTAACATTGCGATGTTCTAGGACGTGTCAATTGCCCCCGATGCATCCCTTTTCCGATAGTTCCGAACTAGTCCTAAATTCTATAGTTCCGAACCAGTTCCAAAATCTACAGACGTAGAAAGTATTATGTTTTTTTCAATCTCTTTGGGTTTTCCATGTATTCGATTTTAAATTATTTTATAAGAAATGTGTTTTCAATTTGAAAGTGATTTTTTTTTGAATGTCTGAAAGAAATGTAAGTTTACATACCTTTGGCTGAAGCTGAGTTTTCAGAGGTGCTCGCTGTTATTGGTTAGATTCCAGACAATCCCAAAATGTTTAAATTTCAACAAAAATTTTTATTTTGTATTAACAAATAAATGAAGAAGCACCTGCGAAGTGCCAATGAAAGCGTATTTGAACGAAAAAGCCGCTTAACAAATATCTATGTAAAGTAAAGCAATCCCCCGCTGCATGCCTTTTTCGATAGTTCCGAACTAGGTCTTAATTCGACATATTAGATCTAGTTCGTTCTGCGTCCCTTTTTCTATAGTTCCGAACCAGTTCTAAATTCGTTACCTAAGACATTGATTTATAATGATAAAGTGAAAAAAATAGTGTTCTAAAAGTAACACAATTCGCCGATTTTGGACTGGTGGAGATTTAGTTACTACCGGACTGGTTCGTTTTGGCAATAAAGATCTAGTACGAACTAGAAATTTTATTCTTCAGTTCACGGTTTCCCTGCAGGGGAACTTCGTCTCGCCCAAAATTAATTTTTATTGAAACATTTGGCCCAACGTTATCGCCAACAATTGACGTTCACGTTTGGTTTTGTGGTCGTCAGAAGACATATCCTCCATTACCGTCTTATGGCGTTTTCTTTGCTAGAAATAATGTTGCATTTATTCTGCCCTGCGCTAGGACTGTCAAGTTTTCGTATTCTTTTTTTTTCAGCATCTTCATATGCGTATTGCGTGCTCGCTCTTTAAAATGTTTCACTCTGATAGTGTTGCCATATACAAGGCTGAATTTTTTTGCGAGAAAAAAACGCTATTAAATAACCTAATGAAACCGTTATGTCCGTGAAGAAGTTCTTGCGGCAACAATGGTCCGGTTCGATGGGGAATCGCCCTTGAATCTGTATTGTACAGTTGGTGGCAATTTCAAAATGGGTGAGTATCATTGGTCCACAGGAATCTAATATACATAGACTTATTTCTGACGAAATATTTGGGGTATTCACAACGGTGTCGTAAGTGTCGTATTGTTGTATGTCGTAAACTTTAAACGTATAAAAAGTATACTAAGGGGGTTGGCAGTGTACCATAAAAGTCATATTATGTATTTTCGCAGTGTTGAAAAATAGTTGGTTGTGGTTTCAAGTTCTCTAAACATTTATTTAAGCTTTTAAAGTTTACGACATACAACAATACGACAGTTACGACACCGCTGTGAACCCCTCAATTGTAAATATCTTACTATTTTATTTGCAGGAATTTATCAAGAATGGTCTTTGTTATGTTTATTCGCCGTAAAGCAAGAACCGCAACGGTTCTGGTGGTTGATTTAACGGTGGTAGTTTGACTTTGAACCAGGAATGGAATTTCAGAATGTGCCTAATGGTCACAAAATTAAAATTGCTTTCTTTTAATGCCTTTTAAGAACAATATATTTTTATACCCGAGCGCACTTGTGCACAAGGGTATATTAATTTTGTTCACATAACGGTTGTTTGTAACAGCCAAAACGAATCGAGATAGATATAGACAAATGTATACATAAATGATCAGGATGAAAAAAGAAATCGATTAAGCCATGTCTGTCTGTCCGTCCGTCTGTCCGTCTGTCCGTCTGTCCGTCTGTCCGTGTACACGATAACTCGAGCAAAAATTGAGATATCTCAACGAAATTTGGTATGTAGGTTTCCCTTAATCCAAGGTAGGTTGGTATTGAAAATGGGCGAAATCGGACTTTAACCACGCCCACTTCCCATATAACGGTAATTTCCAGAAATACGAAAACTGCGATATTTTAGTAACTACTGAAGATAATTCACTCAAAATTGATATTTACAATAATTTTTAGACGAAAAATAAGAATATTATAAATTTTTGGAAAATGGGCGTAGCCACGCCCACTTATGGTTACATGTGTATATCTTGGTAACCGCTGCACCAATTTCTTCCAAACTTGGCACAGTTGTTGGCCTTGGCACAGCATAAAAAATTGCCGAAACTTTTTAAAATCGGACAATAACCACGCCCACATCCCATATAACGGTAATTTAGAGAAATACAAAATCTTCGATAAATCAGTAAATATTGAAGCTAATTTATTCAAAATTGATGCTTGCAACAATTCTTTACCAAGAAATACGTTTATGGTAAAATTTTGGAAAATGGGCGTGGCACCGCCCACTTATGATCACATATAAGTATATCGGTAACCGTTCTACCAATTTGTACCAAACTCGGTGTGGTTATTGTGCTTGCCACATATAAGCAAAACGTTGAAAATTATTGAAATCGGACTAAAATAACGGCCGCTTCTCATATAACGGTAAATTTCAGAAATGCTTGAAACTTCAATATTTCGAAATTGAAGGACGCTAATTTACTCAAAATTGATACACCCCGGCTTACCATCTAGCGGAAGGTTTCGGAAAGGTGAAAAAACATATATTGAATACTTGCGCCGGGTATTTAATGTTCGGCTCCGCCCGAACTTAGACTTTCTTACTTGTTAGAAATAGTATTTTTAAAATACACTGCAGTAATATAATAATTATTAGTTCACTAAATTATTACAGTAGACATAAATCTGTATATACACAAATTCATAGTAGATAACACGGTACATATTCCAATTACGAAGGGGAAATACACCGCAATATATCCATTCTGACATGTTTACACATACATATGCACGTACATATCAATATGTACCTATATGCGAAATAATGGCGGTAAGACATTTTGACCAGTTTTGCCTATTCTTTTAATTGTTTAATTTTTTGATTTGATTTTACATAAAAGCGTAGCTCATAATTTAACAAACACTATATGTGACCTGGTCTACGGAAAGGGGGCTTAGGTGTCAAAAAATCAATTTTCACTTTTTGGTTGATTCGGATGGAATATGAGATGCTTTTTCATGTGGTGAAAAGCAGAAAATCCTAACTTGCTTAGAAGTGTACTAAAAATGTAGCGAAAGAAGAGTAAAAATACGACAAAATATAATTTATTGGTAATGAACAAAATACATTGAATTATAAGCTATAAAGACATGATTATACACTAGAAAAACGTATTATGGGCCAAAAATAATAATGCTGAGTAGTTTATGTATTTTTCTTTGTTGTCGTTTTCCTACATCAACAACATACAGGTCCATCTTAACAAAAGTTTGTTCGGTATCATCTTCTGCCTGAGATACACATATTTCGTCTTCATCATCATCGCTCTCTTCATAGTTTTCATCATCGTTTTCATCATCCTTTTCATGGAAATATTGTCCGTATACGGCACTGAACTCCTCATCAACACTCATGTTTCATTTTATGCGAAATGCGAAGACGATAATCAACAGAAACAGTAAACGTCACTTCTTCAGTGTTACTTTTTTAAATGTTCCACACTAGCAACTTACACGATGAACTATAATAATATTCCGACCAACAACAACACTTACTGGACCAACAACAACAATTACTGGACCAACAACAACACTTACTGGACGTCCGGCGCGGAGAACAATTAACGAGATAATGGCCCGTAGTCATAGTCAAAATAAAGTCGACTTTAAAGTTAGTTGCAGCTTTTTGACATAATTTTCAATGGGATATCTGTCAAAAAAGCTGCAACTAACTTTAAAGTCGACTTTATTTTGACTATGACTACGGGCCAATGAGAAACTGACGAAACGAGTTGCTTACTTTTAACAGCTTTTTCACAGAAAACTAGTTTTCGCACGTAAGCTCCCTTTTCGTAGACCAGGTCACATATATGTATGTATTACCTACCACAAAAATTATAAATATTCAGAAAGTTGTAACAACAATCAACTTCTAATTCAGAATTTTTTGAGATATTCCAAGTTTACTATTTAATAGGGTCTCAACAAACATTTAGGTTTAAGCTCAACTTGAGGTTAAGTTGAGAACTAAGGTATTTCTCAAATCTCCAACGTTGTTTCTCAACAATACCTCAAGTGGAGGATCATAGCGTTCTCAACAAAAAGGGCATTTTTCTTTGTATGAAAAAAGGACTGTTTCTCAAGTTGAGAAAATGCTAGTTCTCAACTTGGACTCCAATGTAATGCTCCAATTAGTCTCAAATATATCATTGAAATAATTAAATTGAAATAGTAAAATTCCTTATACGTTAGATGAATTTAAATATTAATTTTTCATTTTATTACTCAATATCGTATTTCAATAATTCACTTCACAGTATACAGTCCGACAGTAATTTTGCCACTTGATTCACGTCGCGTTTTATTTTCTTGCAAGATTATTTGGAGATACTTTGAAGATTATTTACTTTTTGTTGGTAATTTTCCGCTTTATATAGCTTTCGTTTTGCACTTGATAATTAAAAATTCGTTTCTCTATCACTTTTTACGTATCTGCGCGTTAGTTAGAGATGAGTTGGAGAATGATGTTGGATATCAACTTGAGAACTATGAATTTCCCCATGGTTGGATAAATATTTTTTTGGTGTTTATTGGCGTAGGACATGTCCTGATTTCAGGGTCGAATTAAAGAGTCCTGACTGATTTTTTTTTCCCCGCTTAATGTCCTGATTTTTACAAAGCTGACCTTTTATGAACTGTTTACGCGCATCGTTTGGGGCGTGTTTGTACATCGTTCGCATAATAACTGAACCCCCATGGCAGGTGTTTCAAGCGTGGCATCTTGAGGCGCTCGAGCTCTAATATTAAACTAATAGCTGCATAGAGCGTTGAAAGCCTGAAAAGCGCTAAGCGCCTGAGCGGCTTGTTGTGGAGTTGTTCTCTAAAGTTGGTAGAATTGCAACCCGCGTAAATATGCGCTAGTTCGCACTGGGAACGTCGAGGAAGCTTGTAGAGATAAATAGCCATCCTAACCAGGGTTGCCACTTTCGTAAATTATTACCAAAATTGGGTTAAAAAAATTTGGATTGGTAAAAAGGTAAATTTTTGTTCGTTTAATAGTAGATTTTTGTTAAAGTATTTTGTTTGAAAAACAAATAAAACTTTTCGTTCCCGCTTTATTTCTCGTGGTTATCTTTATATTATAAATTTCTTTCTACATTGTTTGTTATACTAAACTTCCATCGACTATAAAACTGCGTACCAAAAAATTCTGATTAAAAAAATCGAAATTTAGACGAAAATTTTTGTAATTTTTCTTTATATAGTTTGAATCCTTGATATTTATGGGTTTGGTTTAATCGCAAATAATATTCTTACACAAACATAAATAGCAAAAAAAATTACTTGAACAACATTATGAATTAAAAAAAAAAACAAAAAAGGGGTTTTTGATCAGTGTATTTGTCTATAGCAAAAGAAAAAAATAATTGAACAACATTGTGAATGAAAGAAAAATCACCAAGGGGTTTTTTGAGTCGCTGTATTTGTCTATAATAAATCCAGGGCTGGAATCACGTATGAGGACAATCGTCTGAACGATATCGTGTCGAGATTGTGTTGCTTCATGAAAACTAAAAATATTTTGATCGTTTGTGCGATATTTTCAACTCGATTCAAGTTTTGCTTCATGTAACAGTAACAGTAAAGGCCCGTCCACATACAGCTTTGGCGTTGCGTCGGCGCTGGCGTCGCTTTGACAGCAGCGCGAGTAACGCCCGTGCTTTCTACAATGAACGAGTAGCAGAGAATACTTTGGTCACTAAATTAACATACTAGCGGCAGATAAATCAAAATTTTACATCAATAATTGCATTAAAAACTATATTTCTTGTCCGCATTTGATTAAAAATGAAAATTAAATCACGTAATTTTGATTATTTGCAACAGCTGACGAACGACGCGCGCGAATAGTTGAGAGTTGGCTATCTTTCTGCGTTGTGTTGGCGTTGGCGTTGCCCAACTTTGGTTATGTGGAGACTTTCATATAAGGTTCTCTACTCTCGATACTGGGTACCGAAACATTTAGGTTTCGAATAAAAGCGCAAAAATATGGAAAAACAGTTCAGGGGAGACTCGCCTATAAAAACCCGAATGTAGGAGCCAATAGAGTTTTTAATACAGATTCAAATGAAAGATGTATATGTGTCGGTTCAAGGCCATAATGCAGAGAAACTCTTACTTATTTGAAGCATTTTTGTTCCAGCTGAATCTGACGATATCATTTTTGTAGGCCTGGGCACAGATTCTGTAACCAGTTAGGGACAATTTTCGAATCGGCATCGGTTTTGTTGACGTATGATATGAAATATTTATACGTCAACAAGTGCGATATCGATCCGAAACTTGTCGCTAACTGGTTACAGAATCCACCCCCTGAAAGGCTTCTTCATCCGTAAAAGCATTTTTCTTGTACCTTGGATCAACTAAGATTAAAACTGATAAAATAATATTTCTCTGTTGCGATAAGTTCAAGTGTTTTAGCCGATATCATATAAATTAGTAATTAAAGTTTTTTCTAAACTTGAAATGCATATAATGGCGAAGGTTTAATGTAAAGAATCGGCATCGGGTACCGAAAAGGAAGTATTGGGTACCGAAAATTCAGCACATCACTAGCTGTTTCACAAATTCTGGGCACGAAATGTGGTTTTTTGCGTTCCCGTACTTCTGGATTTTGTTCCATTTTTGAGAGCAAACTTTTCGCTTATTCTCTAATTACCGGATCCTGTCCGGATTGTTAGGGAAAAAACCTATAAATCCATGTATTCATAGTCAGCTGTCGAAGCGAGGCCAACGCCAACGCAACGCCAAAGTTGTATACAAACGGGCCTTAGGGCCGGTTGTTCAATGTCTGATTAGCACAAATCGGAGGTAGAAGCTCCGATTAAGTACAACGACTGCTTTATCGTTCACATGTTACATGCATGATGTCGAAATCGTCGATAGTGTAGTGGTTATGATAACCACACATTGAACAACCGGCCCTTGATAAGTAACAGCAACACAAATGCATATATGTATCAGTGTTTTTACGAGATCGTTTTGTCAGTATCGTTTGAACGACTATCGTTTTCAAGTTACGTGATTCATG
>NW_016157099.1:23584-44434 GCF_001687245.7 Rhagoletis zephyria
CGATTTAACGATGAGCTGTATGAGCTTTACAACGATATAGACATAGTGCAGCGAATTAAAATTCAGCGGCTCCGCTGGCTTGGCCATGTCGTTCGGATGGACAGAAACGCTCCTGCTCTGAAAATATTCAACGCGGGCCGCGATGCTGGGAACAGAGGAAGAGGAAGGCCTCCTCTGCGTTGGAAAGACCAGGTGGAGAAGGACTTGGCTTCACTTGGCATTTTCAATTGGCGTCAGTTAGCACAGAAGAGATATGACTGGCGTGCTGTTTTGGACTCGGCCAAAATCGCTTAGGCGGTTACAGCGCCAAATAAGAAGAAGAAGAAGATTATTTGGAGATACTTTGAAGATTATTTACTTTTTGTTGGTAATTTTCCGCTTTATATAGCTTTCGTTTTGCACTTGATAATTAAAAATTCGTTTCTCTATCACTTTTTACGTATCTGCGCGTTAGTTAGAGATGAGTTGGAGAATGATGTTGGATATCAACTTGAGAACTATGAATTTCCCCATGGTTGGATAAATATTTTTTTGGTGTTTATTGGCGTAGGACATGTCCTGATTGCAGGGTCGAATTAAAGAGTCCTGACTGATTTTTCTTTCCCCGCTTAATGTCCTGATTTTTACAAAGCTGACCTTTTATGAACTGTTTACGCGCATCGTTTGGGGCGTGTTTGTACATCGTTCGCATAATAACTGAACCCCCATGGCAGGTGTTTCAAGCGTGGCATCTTGAGGCGCTCGAGCTCTAATATTAAACTAATAGCTGCATAGAGCGTTGAAAGCCTGAAAAGCGCTAAGCGCCTGAGCGGCTTGTTGTGGAGTTGTTCTCTAAAGTTGGTAGAATTGCAACCCGCGTAAATATGCGCTAGTTCGCACTGGGAACGTCGGGGAAGCTTGTAGAGATAAATAGCCATCCTAACCAGGGTTGCCACTTTCGTAAATTATTACCAAAATTGGGTTAAAAAAATTTGGATTGGTAAAAAGGTAAATTTTTGTTCGTTGTTTAATAGTAGATTTTTGTTAAAGTATTTTGTTTGAAAAACAAATAAAACTTTTCGTTCCCGCTTTATTTCTCGTGGTTATCTTTATATTATAAATTTCTTTCTACATTGTTTGTTATACTAAACTTCCATCGACTATAAAACTGCATACCAAAAAATTCAGATTAAAAAAATCGAAATTTAGACGAAAATTTTTGTAATTTTTCTTTATATAGTTTGAATCCTTGATATTTATGGGTTTGGTTTAATCGCAAAAAATATTCTTACACAAAAATAAATAGCAAAAAAATTTACTTGAACAACATTATGAATTAAAAAAAAAAAAACAAAAAAGAGGTTTTTGATCAGTGTATTTGTCTATAGCAAAAGAAAAAAATAATTGAACAACATTGTGAATGAAAGAAAAATCACAAGGGGTTTTTTGAGTCGCTGTATTTGTCTATAATAAATCCAGGGCTGGAATCACGTATGAGGACAATCGTCTGAACGATATCGTGTCGAGATTGTGTTGCTTCATGAAAACTAAAAATATTTTGATCGTTTGTGCGATATTTTCAACTCGATTCAAGTTTTGCTTCATGTAACAGTAACAGTAAAGGCCCGTCCACATACAACTTTGGCGTTGCGTCGGCGCAGGCGTCGCTTTGACAGCAGCGCGAGTAACGCCCGTGCTTCCTACAATGAACGAGTAGCAGAGAATACTTTGGTCACTAAATTAACATACTAGCGGCAGATAAATCAAAATTTTACATCAATATTGCATTAAAAACTATATTTCTTGTCCGCATTTGATTAAAAATGAAAATTAAATCACGTAATTTTGATTATTTGCAACAGCTGACGAACGACGCGCGCGAATAGTTGAGAGTTGGCTATCTTTCTGCGTTGTGTTGGCGTTGGCGTTGCCCAACTTTGGTTATGTGGAGACTTTCATATAAGGTTCTCTACTCTCGATACTGGGTACCGAAACATTTAGGTTTTGAATAAAAGCGCAAAAATATGGAAAAACAGTTCAGGGGAGACTCGCCTATAAAAACCCGAATGTAGGAGCCAATAGAGTTTTTAATACAGATTCAAATGAAAGATGTATATGTGTCGGTTCAAGGCCATAATGCAGAGAAACTCTTACTTATTTGAAGCATTTTTGTTCCAGCTGAATCTGACGATATCATTTTTGTAGGCCTGGGCACAGATTCTGTAACCAGTTAGGGACAATTTTCGAATCGGCATCGGTTTTGTTGACGTATGATATGAAATATTTATACGTCAACAAGTGCGATATCGATCCGAAACTTGTCGCTAACTGGTTACAGAATCCACCCCCTGAAAGGCTTCTTCATCAGTAAAAGCATTTTTCTTGTACCTTGGATCAGCTAAGATTAAAACTGATAAAATAATATTTCTCTGTTGCGATAAGTTCAAGTGTTTTAGCCGATATCATTAAAATTAAAGTAATTAAAGTTTTTTCTAAACTTGAAATGCATATAATGGCGAAGGTTTAATGTAAAGAATCGGCATCGGGTACCGAAAAGGAAGTATTGGGCACCGAAAATTCAGCACATCACTAGCTGTTTCACAAATTCTGGGCACGAAATGTGGTTTTTTGCGTTCCCGTACTTCTGGATTTTGTTCCATTTTTGAGAGCAAAGTTTTCGCTTATTCTCTAATTACCGGATCCTGTCCGGATTGTTAGGGAAAAAACCTATAAATGCATATATTCATAGTCAGCTGTCGAAGCGAGGCCAACGCCAACGCAACGCCAAAGTTGTATACAAACGGGCCTTAGGGCCGGTTGTTCAATGTCTGATTAGCACAAAGCGGAGGTAGAAGCTCCGATTAAGTACAACGACTGCTTTATCGATCACATGTTACATGCATGATGTCGAAATCGTCGATAGTGTAGTGGTTATGATAACCACACATTGAACAACCGGCCCTTGATAAGTAACAGCAACACAAATGCATATATGTATCAGTGTTTTTACGAGAACGTTTTGTCAGTATCGTTTGAACGACTATCGTTTTCAAGTTACGTGATTCATGCCCCGTTAAGTTTTTTTCAAATGATGAAGTTTCGTTGTTGCCTGTGTTTCATCACTTTCGATTTTGGTTGAAGGAAACCTTCTTAAATATGATATCAATAGTTAAATAAAAAGTTCCTCAATAAAAACTTTTAATTTCTATGGAAATAGAACAAAAATATAATTTTTAATAAAAAAGCTAAAAAAAAGTGATTGGTAGATTTTTTTCAGGGTTGGTAAATTTTTTTCAAATATGTGTAGTGTATCATGACCATCAAACCATCGTGCAGTAAAATTGAAAGTATTGTTTATATTATGATCTTTATTTTCAAATAATTCTACGCTCAAAAGCAGAATGTATAATAAACGCTTGAAAATCTCAAATTTCGACCTTTTTAATAACCATGAACCACCAAGATGCAATTGTGCGTCTTGTCGTGGTGGAGGGCGGGTGCTTGTTCTATTGAGAGTGTCCTGATTTTTCCTGCGACTCATCCGGTACTCTATTGTTTAAGGCATTTTCTTCCATATAAAGTCTGTTCGAAAATTTTTTAAATGAATTAAAATACATAATACAGTCAGCAAAAAAAAAATTATAAAAAATATCAGCAGGACTTTGCAGAAACTTGCGATTTTATGTAATGTACTATAAAACTGCAAACTTCGAATCTTTTTAAAAATTCTGAACTAAAAGTTTTCTGTTGGGAAAACTTACATTTTGCACTGCGAATTCACAGTAGAATTCAGCGTTTTGTCAAAAGTTACCACACAATATTTCTCTAGGCCCTTATTTTAATTTTTGAGTGTTTTTAATTTTCACTTTTTTATTTTTTTAATCTATAATGTAGTATGTGATTTTTTGTTATATATTGGCATATTATGTTAAATTTCTTTTATTTATGATTGTGCCAAAATTGGATGAATTGTGCCAAAAGTGCCCATGAGAATGAAAGTGCCAAATATGGCACTACTGTGCCTGCTTTTCCATCACTGCTTTGAACCCTGGTGTCTTTGAATGACTTCACTTGACGATTTTTACCTATCACTCGATTCCCGCGCCACATTGCAGCTCTTTTTTGCAATATTATTGCCTCTACCATTACCAATATACATATATCTCGACATGGGCGTAGCCAGAACAAAATTTAGGGGGGCCTATACAAAAAAAAAAAATCAAAACCAATAACTTATTTACTAAAAAATTGTTTGTTATAGCTTAAAATTATTGTAACCAATAGAGGTAAATATGTTGTACAAAAACACATAAACAGAAATTCACAAAAGTTGATACCAACTATTCGTCGGTTTAAATAGCTAACATTTTACTGCGCCTGTTTATTTAACGAGGAGGAAGCATCGAAAGCCTAACCCCGTCAGTGTGAGACTAACCCAAACTAAACTTCCTACCGACATTTACCGTTCCTGTCCCGGTACCACCGTCAAGGATTTCGTCGGGATTATAACACTGTGTGATTAATAAGGTTATAGATCTATTCTCTTCTTCTTATTTGGCGTTGTAACAGCCAAAGCGATTTTGGCCGAGTTTAACAAATCACGCCAGTCGTTTCTCTTCTGTGCCAACTGACGCTAATTGGAAATGCCAAGTGAAGTCAGAATACTTTCAGAGCTGGAACGTCAGTGTCCATTCGAACGACATAGTCAAGCCAGTGGAGCCGCTGTATTTTAATTCGCTGCATTATGTCCATGTCGTTGTAAAGCTCATACAGCTCCACGATTGAGAGAATACAAAGGTTGCGCCGATCTCGGACCGCTATTCCTCTCTTAACGAATTTGACAGAATCGTGGTTTGCCTGACGTCACACTTGTGCAACTTGTTTACGTTTTCCTTGCAACATTTTTTCTTCTTCTTCCATTCTTGCTCACGTTTTGGTATTTCTCTCTCGCAATTGCACCAGTGTGACGTCACACAAAAGTTATTCTCAAAAATCCTCTCTGATCGGCGCAATCTTGTATTCTATCATTCTTGATACAGCTCATCGTTCCATTGTCTGCGGTACTCACAGTCGCCAACGCGTAAAGGCCCGTAAATCTTCCGCAAAATCTTTCTCTCAAACACTCCAAGAGCCGCCTCATCGGATGTTGTTATTGTCCATGCTTCTGCGCCATATACCAGCACGGGCATGATGAGTGACTTATAGAGTGGTTTCCGTACGTCGAGAGAGGACTTTACTCCTGAATTGCCTACTCAGTCCACTTGTTGGCAAGAGTGATTCTGCGTTGGATTTCCATGCTGACATTATTATCGGTGTTAATTCTGGTTCCCAAGTAAACGAAATTCTCTACTTTCTCGAAATTGTAACTGTCAACAGTGACGTGGGTGCCAAGGCGCGCGCGGTTTTTGATACCGATGATATCGATGTCATCGGCATAAGCCCGCAATTGCACGCTCTTGTAGTAAATTGTTCCTGAGCGGTTCAGTTCTGCAGCTCTTATTATCTTATCCAACATCAGATTAAAGAAGTCACATGAAAGGGAGTCGCCCTGGCTCGGAGAGGTCTTTCCCAATTGTGACGGAGCTGGTGGTATTGCTCAACGTCATTATATATTAGACCTTACATTCAATAATTTAGCTAATAAATTTTTGCAATTCGAAATTTTCTTCCCATTAAATTTATTAAAAATTACTTTCAGTTTCTTTATGTCAACAAAGAATTCTGGTTTAGGTTTTATCAGACCACCATTTGAAATTTGGTCTGTCTATGTACATATATGAGTGGGCGATTTTCTTTTCATATTCCATAAGATAAATTCTGCACCTGGGAACAAACGCGTCGGCTTGGAAATACTCGGCTGCAATGGGCAACAAATAATGTCACGCGCACACGAGAAGAGTCTCCTACTGAAACATCGCAGCAATTTGTCCACCGTTCTCGCTTCACTTGACAATTCGAAGGTTTAAATTAACGCACAAGTTTGTTGCCCTGGCTCTTGGCAAACATGTATTATTATGTATTCAAAATCAATCGCACAGCTCACAATTGAAAATTTAAACAAAAAAATAAAAATTTTGAGTAGTATAGGGTTAACACTTGACATTTCAGTCGCAGATCAAAAGAGAAATGTCGAGATCACTTATACCTTGTTATGCCTTGATCATACATAAGCAAACGTCAAATATTTAAAAATGTCAACGTCAAATATATCTCGTTGTGGCAATGGAGACGGTTGTGCTTTAGCAACTGGATTTATTAAATCTTAACAGGTAAATCTCTCAATGGAGACTTAGTATAAGGACGAAATAAAAAGATAAAACTGGGACTCATTTGGGATCGAACTTAGATTTGGTGCAAAAATATGTGGACTGCACATATGATTTTTTGTCTGACTCGGACCAGAAAAATGTTAAGGTAAGTTAGAACGCCCAGCAGTTACGTGCAAGTAGGAATTGCTCAAGGATTCTGGCGGTCGTGGAAGTAGCCAGTATGTTCCGCACATTACTGCCGGATAACAAAACGCATTCTCTTTGGAGTCATTGAGTAGCTCCAGGAAGCAGGCAATTGTGGGTACCGTTTCTGATATGTGAGCGGGTAATCAAGCCCTCGGGTGAGCTGAATATTTCCAATGGTATGTGCATATTTTTGCATTTTTGTATCTAATAACTTATATGTAGTTTTGTATGCGCATTAGAATAAACTTCGTTTACAAATAACGGGAAAGTCTGTGTTTTTGCTTTGCGGACACACCACACTTCCAAAACTGTTAAGGAATCATTTCTTTGCAGTGGGTTCTTATATCACAGCTAGGGATGGCAGCGATTAATCATTTGATTAAATTAATCGATTATTTTTGTCCAATTTACGATTTAATTTTATCGTAGTTTTGTATTTCATTAGTCGATTATTAATCGATTAATTGTAAAATAATCGTAAAAATATTTTCAAGAAAAAAAATTCTGTAGTTGTTTGAAATCCATCCATCGAACATTCTTTTTTGCTAGCTGCATCAACTTTACTCGACCCGAGGTTCAAACAAATTCATTTCAAAGATCCGTTAGCATTGGCCTCAACATTAAAGTTCTTGCGCACTTAAATAATCTGCGCAGATGATATTATGAAAACGGGTAGCGAGTCGTTCGATCTTTGGGCCCTCATAAATCTCTTGTACACAAACGAAGGCGAAAAGATAATGATTAGGGTCACCTACAAGATGAAATGAGTTTTTATTTAAAATGTTAAGTCCTAGAACTAAATAGGTTTCGACATATGTAACTTAAACGGACATAACTTCCATCGAACCATGATATAAGTTTCATGGAAGTTATGTCGTGAAATTATTATCATCGATCGATTTTTGGCGCAGAATAAGGTAATTCCGCTTAAAACTTTTTTAAAAACCATCAATGCTCCGAAATCCAAGACGATCCATGTATGCGAGATTATTGTGTTTACCACTTCTTCAACGAGATGAAATAATGAATGGATATACGATTTTACTTTGCGTTGCATGAGAGTTGTCACCAGCGCTGCCAGGTTGACGTTTTTAACGTCATTTGGACGTTTTTTGTATCTTGTTGATGTTCGGACGTTTTTTGTGCAAAAATGGCGTTTTTAACTTCCCGGTAATTTTTTCCTGTTGCTAAATCTTGTAAGTAGAACTGATTTTGAATTATTTTCTTAATAAATATTTACAAGCTTTGTTTTTTGCTGCAGCTTCATCAAAAGATATTTATCCTTTGGACACAAATGACTTAAATCCGATGCAAACCAAGCGTACGCGATTTTTTTTTGGATTCTGAGACTAAGGATCCCGCGTTCAAAGGCTGGTTTTGTAAACACTTGAGATTACGAGGCTTATTGCAATGTTTGCAATTGCACATTAAAAACCAAAGCCGGAAGAGCTGATCTATAGCAACACGCACGCTCGCAAAAGCACCAGAAAGCTGTAGCAGCATAAAAAGTCAGAAAAAAGTAGGCGACTTTTTTAAGACTTAATTAAAAATGTAATTAACGTAAAAAAGGCTGAAATATGCTCCTTCTTAGCAGAACGTAATTTACCATTTTCGACAACCGACCCCCTAACCAAATGTCTACAAGAGAAAGTAAAAGTATTAAAAGTCAACGCGATTCTTTAGCAACTTAAAACTTGCACATTATTACTCTGGAAAATAATGGGCTATCAAACTGCATACTTAAAAAAAAAATCTTAAAAATCTGAATAAAAAGTTGAAAAACTAGCTGAAACGTTGCAGATTTTTTATAATTTTTGCACAAAGTTTGAAATGTAGATTTGAAATGTAGATATGCTTGTTATATTATGAGCTAGGTTTTTATGGAAAAGGAATAAACATTAAATAAACCAAGAAAAACAGCCACAATCGATCAAAATATTGATGACTTAATCAGCTGATCACAAGTGTATGTATAAAATGAATTTTATATTAACGATCGAAAATCCGTTTACAATGAATTTTAAATGTGCTCTGTCGAAATGACATTTTAATATCCTTACATATATACTTATGTACCTTTGTATACAATAAAAGTTTAATAAGAACAATTCTGTGTGCATACATTTGAAAGAGACATTTTTGGGTAGGAAATGAAGTTTTTTCAGACCAATAGGGACGTTTTCTCATGCCGAAGACCTGGCAAAACTGACTGGAACTGACTAATGACTGCGTTGGATAATCGCTTGTATGCAAAGCCAATTAAACAGATTCGATATGTGGCAGTATGTGACCAACCGTACTTCTTTCGGAAGTACAGTACTTCTTTTTTGTTCTCCGATCTCATGGCCTGGGAGCTAAATTCGTTCAAACCATTAAAGTCGCCGGGAACCGATGGCATCATAAATGCGAACTACGTGGTGACCGGGTACATCCCCAAGACTTGGAGTGTAGTCAGTGTTGTGTTCATCCCGAAGGCCGGAAAAGCCTCTCATGTTTCTCCTAGGGATTTTAGGCCTATCAGTCTGTCTTCGTTTTTGCTAAAACCGCTAGAGAGGTAGATAGACCTGTACATAAGAAACGCGATTCCTAGTGGCTATCTTTCAAGAGCTCAACATGCTTATTGCTAAAGTGGTCAGAGGAAGGCTTCACGCAGTACGGTCCTTCCTAGATATCGAGGGGCCTTCAACAATGTCACTCCAGAGGCAATAGTCAAGTCGATTCATAATCTGGTGGTGTAAACCAACCTAATAAGGCTTATCTACAGCTACAGCGTTTGCACTCAGCGCAGGGACAATAGTGGAACTCCGCAAGGTGGTGTTCTCGCTCCTTTGCTCTGGATTGCGGTTGTAAACGACGGTCTGCAGGTAACTAGGTGGGCGATCGACGGCGGCCTCGCAGTGAATCCCAGCAAAACGGAACTCGTCTTGTTTACCTGGAGCCTTTCCCTCGAGTGGATTTGTTCGTCTGTGGTTCTCAGACAGGGTCAAGTACTTAGGTTTGATCCTGTATAGGAAGCTGTCGTGGAAGCATAACATTGAGGAAAGGGTAAACAAGGCGTCGGTTGTTTTGTACTGCTGTATGGGAGCTATTAGCAAAGGGTAGATATTAGGAACCACACCTATACAGGCGCTTAACATCATGTTGAACACGGCGCCTGAGGATATTGCAGATAGAATTTGAGCAGCGCGAACTGCTATAAGTCTAAGGGAAACCGGAACACATAGATTACATCGCCTCCGAAATGCCTCCCAGAAGCACGTTCTCTACCTATATTCCCTCAAGAGAGGACTGGGTATGGCAGGGTATCTTTCTGGTGGAAATAGCTACCATCAAGGAAGCGGTAGACTCACTGCTAAAGGGTGTGATGGTGCATTAGAAATCTGTAAATAAATATCTGACTTCTTTATCCATCGCGTCAGAGTACTACTTAGGTACTTCTGTTAGTTTATGTGACGAGTCACAGTGCCATCGCGGAAAACTGCGTAGCTGATGACCTGGAGTTAGAAAGGCACCCTTAAAACGTTATCTCCAGATAAGGAGCAACTAGGGACGCCTCTGTCCACCTGCGGTACACTCTTGGATGGTTGTGCCTAGTCTGAGCTCGGCGAGCGCTAGACTAAAACGCATACTTCGTACTCGCTATAATGAAATTGCATACTTTACTAAATACCTAATAAAGTGGACAAAATAAAGCGATGCTCCTTGTGTAGCATAAAACAGGAAAAGAAGACGTTTCTACGCTGCAGCAAATGTTTTTATAAATCACTTTAAAATACTTTTTGCAGTGCAAGTAACGAGTAACCCATCGTTACCCCTTAAAGGTGCCGAATACAACGTTACCTCTCGAGAGCTAATGATAGGGGTTTTCACAGGCCATTGTGTAATTGATATTTACTCGGTAAGACTAGGAATTTCAATTGATCCGTTTTGTATCAGCTGTCAAGAGGAAGATGAGGTAGAATGATCTCCACACTTTATTTTAGACGGTCAAACCTTTGCGAGGCTAAGATGGAAGCATTTTGGCTCGCTCTTCTGAACTAACACTGAGCTCTCAGGTATCGAAATTCGCCGCATTCGAAATTCGGTAATCGACTCGCGGCGTAAACCTAACCCAGCCTTACCTGCACTTCTTTAAGCTATGAAATAGTTGGTAACATTAGGCAGTACTCATGTTATGTGCAGCAGCATAATGCAAGTATAACCAGCGCTTTAAAAAGTCATATTATGTATTATCTTAAACATTTCACATTGCATTTAGAGCAGCCATTACGAAAAATTAACACTTTACTTAGCTATCTTCAAACTCTTAATTTTTTCTATTAATTTTAACGCTTATTTTCACTAAGTCAAATTCAATGGCATTTGCGGTCAAACGAGTGAAAACAAATTGTCAAATGGGACTAAAAATTCGCTTTTTGATTGATTTGGATCAGAATGGGCCTTCAGGCGTGTACATACGCTGCTAAAGCGTCTATTTGTATGTTTTGGACCATAATATCATCGATAAAGGTAGGGATAAAGGAAAGAAAGTTGTGTCAAAATATGTCCACAAATTTTGTTGTCAAAATATGACATAATGAAAAGCAGCCTTTATTCGCCCATACAGTCCTGTGTCTAGGATATCTTCAAATTTCATATTTTCTTTAGATGAGAACTACAGCTATTTGACCCATATTAGCTTTTTGATTTCTTGAAATATATTTAAAATGCTTTCGAAGTTACTTACGGCAAATTGATTTTTTTTATAGATTTGCTGCACCAGGAATCGGATAAATTAGCAGACTTTTCCTGTTGTTTTATAAAAAGTTTGGTAAAGACGTATACTTCGGAAAGTGTGTTTTTGTCCTTTTCGTCAATATTTTTTAGTAGTCAAAATTAGACAAAAACAACGCTTCTCCGATTCCCATTAGACTATAGTCTCTAGATATAGGTTGATTTAAAAAAACGTAATCATGTTTAAAGTACATCCATCTTTTGTATTCATGTTTTAAATAAAATTAATAAAAAAACTACACATGAATGATGTAACTTTTTTTAGGTACAATCTGTCCCATTTAGGTACATTTATTTTATGATATTAGGTACAATCTGAAATTTCCATTTTTCATCCCTGGGTCGAGGAGTCATTTCGCGCCATTTCGAACGGAACGGAATGCTAACAAATTTTTTCACAAATGGTTTTCAAACCGTTCTTTACGTGATGAACATAGTTTGACAAAATTTTTAGTTTCAAATGATAAACAATGCTGAAAATCAAATAGAGAAATTAGATTTTCTCTTACGTTTGCAAATTCTTGTTCCAATGTTTGTTGGGTATATTAGTTTAACAGCCAAACCCAGTAGAAATTTTAAGCATACGACATCGCTGTTGGTGGCATGAGCTTGCTGCTGTGTATACATGCCAGTATAAAAGAGCCTTCATTTCCATTTAACACGCGTGGTTTCTCAGAGCGTATGCGTACCTTAATCATGCACTTGTGCTACTGCTGTATGCATATGACTGTATTAATGTTTCATATATACAAAAATGCATTAATGGAACAGTATTAAAGCATTCTTACAAGATCCCCATATGTAAATGCTACTTTTCTGATACATTTTAATATACGGGGACATACAAACAAGTAGCATTTACATATCGTCGCCTGGGTAAAAGATTGTCGTAAGCGTCATACGTTCGTGCGTAACATACGACAATCTTTTACCCAGGCGACGTTATGCAATTGCATATCTTGTAAAAGCCCGTTTGTGCTAAAAATAGTATCGCACAACACGTCTGTTCACTAAAATTTTTGAACAAGACTGAAAATGTTACAAAAATCCCACTTAAAATTTATCATGAAATGTACATAAAACAACAGCAATGTACATTCGCTTGGAATTCGCTGGAATTTGAATTTATTCGTGGAAATTCATGACTACGCATGAATTGTTCCCACTAATTCACTCATATAGCAAGCATTCTTCGCGAATGCATACAACCGCCCAGTAGAAATTTAATGCATACGACATCGCTGTTGGTGGCATGAGCTTGCTGCTGTGTATACATGCCAGTATAAATGAACCTTCATTTACATTTAACTCGTGTGGTTTCTCAGAGCGTATGCATACTCTAACCATACACTGGTACTACTGCTGTATGCATATGGCTGTATTAATGTTTCAAACATACAAAAATGCATTAATGGAACAGTATTAAAGCATTTTTACAAGATATGTATCCCCGTATGTAAATGCTACTTTTCTGATACATTTTAATATACGGGGACATACAAAAAAGTAGCATTTACATATGCAAATGCATATCTTGTAAAAGCCCGTTTCTGCTGAAAATAGTATCGCACAACACGTCCGTTCACTAAAATTTTTGTACAAGACTGAAAATATTACAAAAATTCCACTTCAAATTTACACTCCTAGTCAAAAGGTTAGACGCAACCTCACCTGCATCCTAAATGACTGTTTACGCTTTTGTAAAAAACGCAATTTAAAGAAAACAATCACACAGAAATGTGGTTCATTCAATGCATTTTCATATTTATTAACGGAAAAGAATAAAAATAAATAACACAAAACAAAATTCAAATGTTTCTACGAAGGTATTTAAAATAAGTTTTTTTTTTTGTCAATGAATAGACGCACTTAAGAAATTTTTTGATTTGTGTATGAACCGGGCTTTTTTGTATTTCAGATAGCTTAAATAAAATTAAATACGTTGTTTAGTAATGAGTGTTGCCACCTTTTTTGCTTATGACTTCAAAAATCCGGTCTTTCATAGAAGAATACAGGGTGTTTAGGTAGTCCAGTGAAATCACGCTCCAAGCAAGTTTAATTGCTATCTCCAATGAGACCTTGCGGGATAGCCAGCCCCACACATTTTCAATTATATTTAGGTCTGGAGAATACGGGGGCCAAGTCATTAATTTAACATTTTGACTTGAAATAAACGACTTTACGACTCGCGAGTTGTGAATAGGAGCGTTATCCTGTTGAAAAAGCCATGGCAATGGTCCAAAAAGATCTCTTATCTTTGGAAATACCGATTCTAATAAGGATTTGAAACGAACACCATTCATACTTTGCTCAATGAAAATTAAATCAATCGTTCCGTAAAACGTGATCGCTCCCCATACCATGACTCCGCCCTCACAACTATGATATCGGCTTAGATAAAGTTCGTTTTTCCGCAAATCATGAAAGTAATATTGGTATCCGTCAGGGCCGTCTAAATTGAATCGTTTTTCATCGGTAAAGACGACTGAACGCCAATCATTAAAACGAATATCAGTTTGTATAGTCCACGTCATATGATCTCTTGCAAATTGGAGTCTTTTCTGCTTCCGAATAGCGTTGAGAGGTGGTTACTTTTTAATTTTAAGTCTCTTGAGATGTTTTGCGTTAAAAATTGTTCGTTGAACAGTTGAAAGACTCACGTTTACTCCCGCTAATTCTTTAATTTTTGCAGCTGATTTTGTTGAATTGGAAGCGATTCTGAGAATATTTCGCACTTCTCTAGAACTTAAGGCTTTTTTTCTTCCTTTGAACCGGTTCCCATATGATTTTGGATCTTTTAAATATCTATCAACAGATCTGGAGCTGCGATTTATTTTTTCTGCTATCTTTCGGTTGGATAGTCCTTGGGAGTGGAAGAAATCGATTTTTTCACGTTCCAAGAGGCTCAAAACTTTTGCTTTACCCATATTTCGCGAAAATTTTTAATCAAACGAGTTGGTTTTGCAATTTTAATTTGATTCACGTCAAAATATTTGCAAACTTATCACNGGAGCGTTATCCTGTTGAAAAAGCCATGGCAATGGTCCAAAAAGATCTCTTATCTTTGGAAATACCGATTCTAATAAGGATTTGAAACGAACACCATTCATACTTTGCTCAATGAAAATTAAATCAATCGTTCCGTAAAACGTGATCGCTCCCCATACCATGACTCCGCCCTCACGAATATGATGACGGCTTAGATAAACTTCGTTTTTCCGCAAATCATGAAAGTAATATTGGTATCCATCAGGACCGTCTAAATTGAATCGTTTTTCATCGGTAAAGACGACTTGAGANTTGGCTTAGATAAAGTTCGTTTTTCCGCAAATCATGAAAGTAAAATTGGTATCCATCAGGGCCGTCTAAATTGAATCGTTTTTCATCGGTAAAGACGACTGAACGCCAATCATTGAAACGAGTATCAGTTTGTATAGTCCACGTCATATGATCTCTTGCAAATTGGAGTCTTTTCTGATTCCGAATAGCGCTGAGAGGTGGTTTCTTTTTATACCCGAGCGCACTTGTGCACAAGGGTATTATAACTTTGTTCACATAACGGTTGTTTGTAACAGGCAAAACGAATCGAGATAGATATAGACAAATGTATACATAAATGATCAGAATGAAAAAATAAATCGATTAAGCGGTGACTGTCTGTCCGTCCGTCCGTCCGTCCGTCCGTCCGTCCGTCCGTCTGTCCGTCTGTGCACACGATAACTCGAGTAAAAATTGAGATATCTTAACGAAACTTGGTACGTGAACTTCTTTTGGGCGTAGGACGGATGGTATTGAAAATGGGCGAAATCGGACAATAACCACGCCTACCTCCCNTCGCGGAAATTTTTAATCAAACGAGTTGGTTTTGCAATTTTAATTTGATTCACGTCAAAATATATGCAAACTTATCACACACCACTTTAAAATGTACACTGCGTCTATTTCAATGACTAACCAAAAGAGCACATGATTATTTAATCGTTTAGAAAACTGCCATAGCACAGCCTATGTGTTTGTCAAATCGAAAATTCGCGACAGGTAATTTTTGGTCAAAGTTTGACTTCCAGTAAGAAAATTTTATTGGACATTTAGCTCACACCTGTTTTTAACTAAATCAGTTTGCTTTAAAGAAAAGTTAATGCGTTTATCCAATGACTAGGAGTGTATAAAGAAATACGACAACGTACATTCGCTAGAATTTGAATTTATTCGGGGAAATTCATAAATACGCATGAATTGTTCACACTAATTCTCTCATATAGCAAGCATTCTTCATGAATGCATACAACCGATTTCTACTGGGCGATTTCTACTGGGAATATAAAACTACACACTTACTTATATATATATGTATGTATGTATGAACATACATGCGAAAATGTACTCACTTTTATCTGATGATTTTGTTCTTTCTTGTGGCGCATTTAGCGGGCTATATTTGCTGTTTCCCTGGTAGAATAACGTCGAATGACGCAAACGCTAGAAATTTCATGAAATATGATGATGAGATAGATTCGCCGCCGCCGCCGCCGCCACTGCATTGTGCGCGATTTTAGTGGATGCTATTTTTTAGTACGCTTATAGGGTATGCCTCGATTCAGTGCCAAACTTTGCCCTTTTTAAGAAGTCTCCAAGGTAGGTTTTGCAAATCGTCCGATTACAGCACATGTCCGTAATCAACTCGCTTTTGTATTTATCCAGAAATCAATGACTTGTCATTGGTTTGGGACAAGCTGGACTATTGACTGCCGTTTCTTGACTAATGAATTTGTCGTTTTAGCACTTTACGGTTTCACTAGTTGCAAAAAACGAGATTTTTATGGCGTTGTGCTCAATAGCCGTGCCCTAAAATATGCATTTGCGGGGAACTGGTCTCGTTGCGGGGAATCGGGGAATTTCTGCCTTTTGCGGGGAATTTAGACTATTTAATTTTAGATCATTAAATAACTTATCTACCAAGAGTGCAGAGTATTTTTTGTAAAATTTTATTTTTAGTCACAATTTCAACTCTGCCAATTTCGCATGAATATTACTTACATCCATTTATATATACATATTAAATAATGCAATTACACAAGGCAACAGTGATTTTGTTGCGGCTGTTGATAGAACTCAATACTGTATATAAATCTTTTGAAGTTGATTTTTCCTCCTCACAGCACACTTTCATTATAATAATAATAATAGATTGGCGCTTACACATATGTTAGTGTTTCGCAGAGCTTCTCCTCCGATTTGTGGCGTGCGCCTTGATGTTGTCACACAAAGCGGAGGGATCTACAGTTTTACGCCGACTCCGAACGGCGATTGTATTTTTATGAGAAGCAGAAATACACTCGGAGGTTTGCCATTGCCTGCCGAGGGACGACCGTTGTTAGGAAAAATCCTTTATTTTTTTTTTGCGATGTTGCTTTGACCAGGGCTTGAACCCAGGTGATGCGGAGTGGAAGCGCGCACTGCTTACCACTACACCACAGCGGCCGACTTCAGACACTTTCATTACACTTCTTAATTATACTTATAAGTAAGTAAAAGAAATAGAACTAATTTGTTATTTGGTTTCCCATGTAACATTGTTAGCATTGAATAAACTATCCGTTTTGATATAACTCTAAAATCTTATATCCATAATGGTTTTCCATTACAGTTTATGTATTTGTTAAGATTATTATTTTTTGTTAAAATCTCTGTATTAGTCTGTAAGACAATTCGTTTTTGTTGACCAATTTTTTACTTGAAATAAAGAAATATTAAAGCTGTTTTGGAAAGAGTTTTTGTGCTGATTACGAATCCGTAAGTATAAAGTTTCCTTCAGGTCCAGATTTTGAGAAAACTAGGTCAAACTGTCGAAAAATCGCGTTTTTTGCAATATTTGAAAAGGTCTAGCAAAAAAACCAAAGGTGATAGAATCTTTCACTTAGGCTTAAATTAAAGATATAAATAAATTAAGTAATAACAAAATTAAATTGACTTCTAAAAATGATAAGTAATAAGTTAAAAAATTTTATGATTTGTTGAATTTTTATCAGTTTTGCCCAAAGTTGTTTATTTTGACTTATGTATAGCGTATGTTTTAAGTTAAATTTAAATATTGTATGTACATTCGTAACTAAATTCAAGCAATTGAATTAAAAAATTTGATTTTTTTATGGAATCATGCCAGTGCGGGGAATTTCACAGAAAATCGGGGAATTTCGCGGTGGACAACGGGGAGAGAGATAAAATGAGTTGGCATCCCTGGTAGGTACAGTTCCTCAAAAGAAAATTTTTGCTGTTCATATCGTCGCCTGGGTAAAAGATTGTCGTATGTTGATTTCGGCAGGTTGTGGGAAATCGCGATTGAAGTTTGGAATGCAATTTCTCAAAAACGCGAAGATAGATTTTCTCCAAAGCCTCTGAAAATGTTACTAGTTCACAAAATTCTTAAATTATTTAATTTTTAATGTGTAATGTTAATTAGTTTTGAGTTTATGAAGGATTTTCTTTAGTAAAATTTTGTCGTAAGCGTCATTTGTCCACAATTTGGCAGCCACTTTGTATGAAATACAACAAAATGTTATCAAAATTTCTACTAAATTAACGACACTTTTCACTTCGGAAGCTAACGGAGATATCCCAAAATGGAGAACGCCATTTTTAAGATATTGATTAGTTTGATATGACTGCTTCACTAACTAAATTTTTATTAATTATCGAAAAAATTGTAGTCAATATCTCGGAAACTAAAAGAGATATATAAAAACTGATGACGACGTTCGGAAGACCTTACTCCAAAATATATAACTGCATCTAAAACGCAAAATCGTCAAAATTGCGCCTACGACAATCTTTTACCCAGGCGACGATTTTTCACATTTGCGAATGCGAATTTTCGGAATGCGAATGTGCGAATATTAGGAATAACATTAAAAAAGCTATGATTAACTTAAGTCATCGTTTTTATTAATTAAACATTTCGTAAATTATTAGTACATTGAACGAGTGCTTAACCTATACAGTTTTTTAATGTAGTAGTCAAAGTTCAAAAGGGGCATATTATAGATCAAACAAGTAAAGAAGTCTTAGCTCTGGCGGAGACGAACATTAGATACTTGGCGCAAGTATTATTTAAATAACATTTTTTCACCTTTCCGAAAACTACGGCTACATGGTAAGCAGGGCTGGTTTTACCCCTATATCAAACATTTTCGATAAACTTATATAGTTACATATATATGGATGGTATCACGCCCATTCTCCGAAATTCTATAATAATGTTACTTATTTTCAAGGGGTTTTTGTTAGTACCAATTTTGAGCAAATTAGCGTCCGTAAACTCGAAACATCGAAGTTCCATGCATTTCCGAAATTTACCGTTATATGAAAGCTGAGCGTAATTTTAGTCCGCATTCAATAATTTTCAACGTTTTGCTTTGAAGTGGAAAGCACAATAATCAAAACCGAGTTTGGAACAAAGTGACCAAACGGTTCCTGAGATACAAGTATATATGTGGTCATAAGTGGGTGGTGCCTTGCCCATGTTCCAAAATTGTATTATAAACGTATTTTTTGCTAAATAATTATTGCAAACATCAAATTTGAATAAATTAGCTTTAGTATTTACTGGTTTATCGAAGATTTCGTATTTCTCTTTACTACTGTTATATGGGATGAGGGCGTGGTTATTGTCCGATTTTAAAAATTTTCAGCCGTTTGGTATGTTCTGCTAAGACAAACAACTGTGCGAAATTGGTGGAGCGGCTACCAAGATATACACATGTAATCATAAGTGGGCGTGGCTACGTCCATTTTCCAAAAATTTAAAATAGTCTTATTTTCGTCTCCAAATCATTGTAAATTAAAACCATGAGTGAAAAAGCTTCAGTAGTTACTAAAATATCGCAGTTTTCTTATTTCTGAAAACTACCGTTACATGGGAGGTTCGATTTTGCCCATTTTCAATACCATCCGTCCCTCGCCCGAAAGAAGTACACATACCAAGTTTCGTTAAGATATCTCAACTTTTACGCGAGTTATCGTGAGCGCAGACGGACGGACAGACTGTCACCCCTCAATCGATTTCTTTTTCCGTTCTGATTAATTATAGGTACAATCCCGTATTCCTCGGACTAAAACTAGTAAAACTGTCAAAAAATAAAAATTCGCTCAGAGCGAGAGATTAACATTGAGAAGTGCGGGATCGCTTTCTAGTAAAAGATGGTAACATCGGTCAACTTCAGCATAGCCTCCAAATTTTGGTTGTAAATTTTTGCTTATTTTGTACGTAAACACACTCAGCTCACACATGTAAATAACCAAAAATACTTTCAAATTCATTAGAATCCAATTAAACAAGTAATTAAACACTTTTCAACGTGAAATAGCAGAGTGCACTTTTCTTTTGCTTACAATTTGGTTGCCAAACACACTACAGCTGATCGTTTGACACATTTACCAGAATTTACCAGCAAAAAATTCTCGGACTAAAACTGGTAACTTCTGACAGAGAGAGAACCGTATTTACTCTCTTTTTTGTCCTCTCAATAGTCAGAGAACCGAGTACGGGATCGATTTCCTGTAATATCTCACTGATTCTGACTATTTCTGACTCGTACGGGATCGCAACTTATGTATACATTTCGAATCGTTTTGCCTGTTACAAACAACCGTTATGCGAACAAAGTTATAATACCCTTGTGCACAAGTGCGCTCGGGTATAAAAAAAGTAATTGCTGCCTTTTCTCCCATGAGGCGAGTTATTAGAGGCTCGTATATAAGGCCGGCTTCACTGAACAATTTCTTACTTGGAACGCTGGCGGGTGGGCGCTCAAATATTTGCTGGCCAGATCTGTCAGTTTGTCCTATTTTAGTTTAGTTTTCCACCAATCGAGAGGATTTTCACCGAGATAAGCTCGTTTTTCTTTAAGATAGGCCTACAATTGAGCTTTAATTTAACATTTTTCTGCATATGCTACACCGAGCATTCGCTTTCGCTGGAGGAATCTAAAATTATTTCTATGTTGCTTATAAGACTTTTAACAGTACTTCTTGAAGACTGGTCAATTTGCTTGATATACTACTTCTCCGTTTAGCGCCAGAAGCTAAAAGCCGGTTATTGTCCGCACCCTGGTTAGACAGACTTAGAGTCATTTCAACAATATTAGAGTGGACTCTCTGTCCATTTACACATTCGCATTCGCAAAACATTCGTATCATTTATTGCGAATATGTAAAATGATACGAATCATTCTCATAACGAATGCGAATGCAAATATTCCCAACATCCCTGATATGTACATACATACCTATGTTGAAAGAGACAATAAATAAAGTCATTTTCATCAAATAAATAAGTTAATAGTAAAGACATCTTTTTAAAACAGGCTTTCAAAATCGGAGATTAATTCGGGTTCTACAAAGATAAGTCTCAGCTACTTTAAACTTGCACTTTATTGTACTAAAATTGGATGGGCTAAAAAACTGCAAAATATAAAGAAATCAAATAAAAAGATCGAAATTACACAAGAATTACAAAAATTTTAACTTAGATTCATACAGTTTTTGTTAAGGAATAAACTATATTTTTATAAACAAATAATTAAAATTAATAAATAATCAAATAAATAGTGAAATCTAGTCAATATGTGACTGTTTCTATACGAAG
>NW_016157099.1:44451-63088 GCF_001687245.7 Rhagoletis zephyria
TGAGAAGTGCGGGATCGCTTTCTAGTAAAAGATGGTAACATCGGTCAACTTCAGCATAGCCTCCAAATTTTGGTTGTAAATTTTTGCTTATTTTGTACGTAAACACACTCAGCTCACACATGTAAATAACCAAAAATACTTTCAAATTCATTAGAATCCAATTAAACAAGTAATTAAACACTTTTCAACGTGAAATAGCAGAGTGCACTTTTCTTTTGCTTACAATTTGGTTGCCAAACACACTACAGCTGATCGTTTGACACATTTACCAGAATTTACCAGCAAAAAATTCTCGGACTAAAACTGGTAACTTCTGACAGAGAGAGAACCGTATTTACTCTCTTTTTTGTCCTCTCAATAGTCAGAGAACCGAGTACGGGATCGATTTCCTGTAATATCTCACTGATTCTGACTATTTCTGACTCGTACGGGATCGCAACTTATGTATACATTTCGAATCGTTTTGCCTGTTACAAACAACCGTTATGCGAACAAAGTTATAATACCCTTGTGCACAAGTGCGCTCGGGTATAAAAAAAGTAATTGCTGCCTTTTCTCCCATGAGGCGAGTTATTAGAGGCTCGTATATAAGGCCGGCTTCACTGAACAATTTCTTACTTGGAACGCTGGCGGGTGGGCGCTCAAATATTTGCTGGCCAGATCTGTCAGTTTGTCCTATTTTAGTTTAGTTTTCCACCAATCGAGAGGATTTTCACCGAGATAAGCTCGTTTTTCTTTAAGATAGGCCTACAATTGAGCTTTAATTTAACATTTTTCTGCATATGCTACACCGAGCATTCGCTTTCGCTGGAGGAATCTAAAATTATTTCTATGTTGCTTATAAGACTTTTAACAGTACTTCTTGAAGACTGGTCAATTTGCTTGATATACTACTTCTCCGTTTAGCGCCAGAAGCTAAAAGCCGGTTATTGTCCGCACCCTGGTTAGACAGACTTAGAGTCATTTCAACAATATTAGAGTGGACTCTCTGTCCATTTACACATTCGCATTCGCAAAACATTCGTATCATTTATTGCGAATATGTAAAATGATACGAATCATTCTCATAACGAATGCGAATGCAAATATTCCCAACATCCCTGATATGTACATACATACCTATGTTGAAAGAGACAATAAATAAAGTCATTTTCATCAAATAAATAAGTTAATAGTAAAGACATCTTTTTAAAACAGGCTTTCAAAATCGGAGATTAATTCGGGTTCTACAAAGATAAGTCTCAGCTACTTTAAACTTGCACTTTATTGTACTAAAATTGGATGGGCTAAAAAACTGCAAAATATAAAGAAATCAAATAAAAAGATCGAAATTACACAAGAATTACAAAAATTTTAACTTAGATTCATACAGTTTTTGTTAAGGAATAAACTATATTTTTATAAACAAATAATTAAAATTAATAAATAATCAAATAAATAGTGAAATCTAGTCAATATGTGACTGTTTCTATACGAAGCTGATTTCGACATTTTGTTTTAATAAGATCTATTTAGTATCGAAAATATTCTTTCAAAACTTGTCTAGGAATGTGAGGTTGATAGCACACCTTGCGCCATGTTGTAATGGTTCGTCCAAAATATTTTTACAAAGGCAAAAACAAGAAGGCGAAAACAAAAAGAGAATAAATGTCTTATGTAAAACATAGAAACGTTAATACCGGCCTTTCTAAGGTCCCAAAAATCCCTATTTTCGGGATTTGTAATTTGCACTGATGGCAATAATGTCCTTTCAATATTTTATTTTATAAGTTAAAGCTTTATATAAACTCGAAAACATCCGCGAATTTCGTCCTACCAACTTTATCAGCTTAAAAAATTACGTACTCGTCCTTGTGAATTAAAAAAATTTTCATTTTTTTAGATTCTAAAGAAATTTCCTCTTGCATTTGGTACCCATATTTTTATTCTAGATTGCATTGAATTTTTTTAAAACATTTTGGAACTAATCATATCTTTGAAATTACAAAGTCCTCTAAAATAAGTCCCGACGTCAGAGAGAAAAAAATAAAAACGCCACTTTAAATAAAAAAGTAGGTCTCAAACCCATTTATTTATTATTTATTTTATGGTAGGCGAGCAGAGAATAGAAGCAATTTTTTCGATTTAATCTCGGGGCTAATCCCAGGATCCTGGGATTCCAATAACGACATCCGGAAAATCCCGGTATCGGAAGAAATTAACATCCCTAGTACAAAACGACTGTCCTCGTTCGCGGCTCGTTGCAACTACAAACTACCCGTCTTATTCTTATTTGTTTCTCTTGTAGGTGTTGTGTGCTATTGTCTGTCAGGGTCGCATTATAAACTACTCAAAGAAATGTTTTACAGAAAAAGGTATTCATCAGAAATAGCATTTGACAATTGAGTAGTCCACTTGCAAATTACACTATGTAAATTTGTTTAAATTTTTAGTTTTTGGTGGGTAACGTACCAGTAGTTAAAGTAGTTTCATGTCCACTAACAATTCAATGCAAAATCTTTCTATATTCTGGCTTTGGGCTTTTCCTACCAAAATTGGTAGGTTTTTATAAGCTTTTATTTAACTTGGTCATCCCGCGCAAATCGCGGAAATTTCCAATCGATTTTAAACTGACTTCCCGACAAGTTAGAGACTTGAAATTTTCAGCATAGTTCCAATCACGATGACACTGCAATTTAAAATGTAAATGAATTCTCCATATGGTCCAAGGGTCATGATTCAAAGGCGGTCAACAAATAGTAAGATTTATGGCTAAATGAGCGTAAGTTGCCAAAGAACGTAAAACCACTATAACAGGCTAACCTAATATTCACGCACGCCGCCAATTTATTGTCAAAAATTTATCATGCACATGCAACTTGTATGAGATCAACAGAAATTGAACGGCGTGCGTATGAAGCTAACTCAATTTCCAATTTTTGTTCTGCGTGACATTTTGATTTGACGTTTCGCTCAATGAAATCAAATGCAAACGCATGCAATTCAATTTCGGGTGACGCAAAAAAACAAATTCGACGGCATGCGTACCAAAACGCAAGCCGCGAATATTAGGTTAGCCTGTAAAATTGTTAAAGCTGCCGGCGCGCCGCCGCCGCAGCGTACATGCATAATTGGTTAGGTATGTATGTATATAGATGTTTGCAGATATTTAAATGCCGGTTTGCTATTCGCGCGACAACCTTTTTTAAAAACGAAGTAAATTAGTACAAATTGTTAGTAATTTTCATTAGAGTTTGAATAACTCCTTTCACTAAATGGCTTTTAGTAACTTTAACGAGACCTTAACTTANCCAAATTTTCTTGCTAAAAAATCTTTTGTTACACTACTTCATTTTATTCCTTTGATTGTACAAGTTAAATAAAAGCTTGTTATTAAAAAATATTTTTTTACATTATTTTATTTTCTCTTTGGTAGGATGGTAGGACGCATGATACAAAAAAGGAGGTAGCTTGATTACTACTATTGTTTGATTATAAAGCAGATTTTTGACATTTCTCCAAATGTTAACATTAAGCATAGTTTTGCCATTGGAATTTTTTGAGAAGGGAGATTTTTTTTGATATTTGGGATTCAATACAAGAGTAAAAAAGGCAAGTTGATGTGATCGATAAACAAATTTCAACGTTCTTCTCAAGCGTAAAAATTACTTTTGAAGAATATCGATGTTCAGAGATGAGGAAATAAAATCAAATCGAGTTTTTATACAATTATTTATTTTAAACCAAATAAATAAATCTACATATGTAACATGTAACAAAACATTAATCTATTTGGTAATTTTCTTAATTTCTTTGCTAAAGCTTTGCATCAGTCCCCTTGCAGATATATGTATTTCGTGCTTTTGCACTCAGGAAATAAGCAGCTCAGTTTTTAGGGCCAATTTCACAATGCGTAGTTAACTCAGAATCGGGAGTTAACTACAGAATTTTGTACTGAAAATCTCTAGTTAACTGTCGATTCTGAGTTAACTACGCACTGTGAAATTGGCCCTTAGTATCTTTATTTAAAATTTGAAAAAAATAGGTGTATATTTTTTCGGCATAGAACAATCCTAGGGGTGAGACTTTACTTTTTTTGACCACCCTGATGTACATGTCTTTATAATATTTTTAAATATCTTTTCGTCATATTTTACAGTAAGTTTTATATACAAAATAAGTTGGTTCGCGAAACTCTTAGCAACAATTTTCGGATCGCCATCGCAACTTGCCGACGTGTGTAACGAATGTCGACACATTGCAATGATGAAAATTGTTGTTAATGGGTTACAGAATGTTATGTATAAATGATTTGCCAAACTGTTTTAAATACGCTAACTCTTTGATGTTCGCCTATGACGTTTAACTCTTATCTTTTGTACGTAATCTTTCATTTTGTCATAATCTTCAGCTGGATCGGAATGCATTTGCGTATATCTTAATAAAAAATACTGCGAGAAAGTGTAGTAATATCGTCGTCCTTAACTATAATAGAGACAATTCTATGATATCACGAAGCTCCGAAAATAAAGACTTACTTGGGCTTCCGTTTGCAAAGCACATCAAAATTATTTTGGATGATTGGCTGTGTAATAAACAAATTTAATAATAAATAATTTTTTGGGTGGGCAACATATTTACCGGTCCTTAATTTCAGAGAAGGCATTGGTCGCTCGTTTTGCAAATATTAAGATTATGAAATTCAAATTTCTTTGTTGCTAAAATCGAAAACTATTTTTTTTTTAATTTCGTATTTTTTTTACAAACAAATTATTTTTGAAGATTAGGTATGGTAGCATGAAATGTCACAATCTGCTTAATTGTCATGAAGTTAATATGGCGCCCGAAATGTGGCAATGAAACTACCTTCTTTTTTGTATCATGGTAGGACGCTTAAAATTTTGGTAGGTTTCTTTGCCCATAAAACTGAAAATATCTGGGTCATTCCATTGAAAAGAGGAAAACGACATAAATTTAAATATGCCCTAATTATCTCTATTTCAGTAGTAACCTCTTTTAAAATAACAAAATTTCAATAACCTGTTGGAAAATATTAAAAAAAGAACAAAAGATGTTGTAATTTTTGTCTATGGAAATTTTTATTTCATGCATAATAACTTTACACCAGTTATAAGGAGATGTCCCACCAGTCACAACTTTAAATATTTTTTAATATTTCTATGAAGATTATATAAACCACGCTTTTATTGGAAACGAAAGAGTATAATTCATTTTTACAACACAAAACAGATCGTTCGTGAAGATTATGTGTTTTGGCTAAAATTCATCTTTTAGTGCACAAGGGTAAAATAGTCCTTTTCAGTGTTCCACCAGTCACATTCATTCAAATGATAGTTACATAAAACTAAGAAATCGTTTGGTATTTTTGTTAAAGCAATTTTATACATTAGTCATCGTTCTATGTTAAATAATATCTTTCGCTGTTGTATAAGTTTCGACGACATAGCTAAAATTCACAATTGATCATATTCTGGAGTAAAATGTCCCACCAGTCACAATGGAATGGTCCATTTCTGGTTTGCTGTAGTGTGTCACTTTGTCAGCACTGTGAGTGGGCTTGTCAAATTGGTACAATATCAGCTTCAGCCTCATTCTATTTCTTAGATGGGTCTCACTGCTTACCAAGTACCTTAAAAAACTCGTTTCTTACTATCATAGGCAGAATTTCACCGATTACCTTCGGCGATTCTCTGAACTCCGTATACGCTACAAAAAGTTGTGGATATCTAAAGGGATATCAAGTGATTGTATTGATGGACGTAAAGGCAGGTTTATAAATCAGATATTTTTCTTTGAAATGCTGTGGCGAATCGATAATAGATTCAACAATGACAAGGTTGTTAAAAAATTTTAAATGACACAAGAAGAGCGATTCAAATGCTTACTACATAACAAATGTACGTTTTTACAGAATATGTTATTTTTTATCATTCACGAAAATTAAAAAGAAAACCACTTATTGTTTCCAGTAAATCGGAGGATCTCAAAGTTTTTAACTGCAACTCAAAGAAATTAATGGCAAACCTGCAGCGCGCAGATTTTTCCCCCAGCCCGGCGGCTCCTAGACCCGGACATTTGGCAAGCCTAACCGTGAGGTTTATTTTTACCTAACTTATTTCTGTACATTAGACTGCATCACTCCCCATACAAAAAAAAATCGGTACTATTTTTCCATTGGAATTATAAAATCTATTTTGTTTTAAGACGTCCACCAAAATATTTCGGAAAAATATTAAGATTTAAGTGAGCTGGACCAATTTGAAAATACCTCCAAAAATGGAGTTTTTTATGAATAAAATTAGTTTCTTAAAAATTTTTTTTGAAGAGATCCCCTCAAATGACAAAACGGTTTAAGCTTAAAACATCTGCATAAAAATATTAAAAAAAAGACGCGTGTAGCACCGTACACGTGATAGAAGTGAAACTTCTTAAAAAATGTGTGAGTACCAGGTACCTACAAGGCATATTCAATAAGGTAGAAGTGACAATTCAGTCGAGCTCTCTCATAGCTGACTGTAATGCCAAAAAATGTAAACAAAGAAATTAACCCTTTGTTATGCATTTACCATATTTGATAAAACTCAACGGCCCTTAGCTATCGTCAAAATAAAGTCGACTCCTAAAGTTAAAAGCAGCTTTTTGACATAACTTTCAATGGGATATCTGTCAAAAGAAGCGGCTTTTAACTTAAGAGTCGACTTTATTTTGACTATAACTGAATTGTCACTTCTTTGAAATGAAAGTTTTTGTAGATATGAAAATTTTTTAAATCTCATTAGAATCAGCTTCATTTTAGGTATTGCATTTTCGTTTTAATGTAAATGTGGAAATGCATACTTACACAAAATTACACACTAAGTGAAACACACTTTTTTATAAATCCATTTTGGCAATTTTCTTGCTTTTACTAGCCCAATATTTTTAAGCACTCATTTTTTTTATTCAAATACTTAATTTTAAAGTATATTAGACATTTAAAAAAAGGTTTGATTATTCTAAATTTACATCAGAACTTAACTTCAATAATTCAGCAATTAAATTTTTGCAATTCGAAATTTCCTTTCCATTAAATTTATTAAAAATTAATTTCAGTTTCTTTATGTCAACAAGGAATTCCGGTTTACTTTTTGTTAGACCACCATTTGAAATTTGGTCTATCCATGTATATGAGTGGAAGATTTTCTCTTCATATCCGGTATAGTAATTCCTGCACCTGGGAACAAACGCGTCCTCTTAGAAATACCCGGCTGCGATGGGCAACAAATAAAGTCACTGGCACTAAAATGGTCTTCGCGCAGACGTGAATAGTCTCCTACTGAAGCATTGATACTTCGGAGTTTTACAATAACACACAAGTTTGTTGTCCTGGCTCACAAACATAACATATCGCCCGTAATTCCTTTTCATTTTATTATGTACTTAAAATCAGTCGCACAGCTCACAATTGAAAATTTATATTAAAAAAAATTAAATTTTGAATAGTATAGTTGACATTTTAGTCGCAGTTCAAAAGAGAGAAATGTCGAAATCACTTCTACCTTATTATGCCTTGTACTCAAAGGTTTTACAATCGCACAGCTCACAATTGAAAATTTATATTAAAAAAATAAAATAAAATTTTCAGTTTAAGAGTTGACATTTTAGTCGCAGTTCAAAAGAGAGAAATGTCGAAATCACTTCTACCTTGTTATGCCTTGGGTACCTACTCACGAAATTGGATGTGTAAACATATGTTCGGCAAACCATTAGGCGATTGAGTTTCATACATAGGTTCACTGAGAGAAAAATCAACCAAATATTGGTTAATATTACCAAATTCAAACTTGACTTTTGGTTATTATTAACAATGCCTTGGTTGATATTTTCAACAATGTTTTGGTAATATTAACCACAGTTTTGTTTACATTAACCAAACTTTTGGTTGTCGATTATTACGTTTGAATACATTCATGCTCTGCACTTCACAGATCAAAACAAAAATTTGTATTATCATTTTAACATGTTGCCTCTGGCGGGATTAGCAGCAAGCATCTTTACACACTCAGCCACAGCCGCTTTATAAATGTGTCTGCAAATGTTAAACTTGAATCAATTTTCTTCGACGTTTGATTTGGTTCTGCACTTCACAAAGGCTTTTTCATAATTAAGCAAAATCAAAAACAGAAAAAATATAAATTATGTATCGCGCTTACAGCATTCGTACTGCTGGAAGCCANGCAAGCATCTTTACACACTCAGCCACAGCCGCTTTATAAATGTGTCTGCAAATGTTAAACTTGAATCAATTTTCTTCGACGTTTGATTTGGTTCTGCACTTCACAAAGGCTTTTTCATAATTAAGCAAAATCAAAAACAGAAAAAATATAAATTATGTATCGCGCTTACAGCATTCGTACTGCTGGAAGCCAACAAATAACAGCAAGCACCTCTGCTCGTTCAGCCACAGCCATATATACGAACTTGTTCTCAAATGTTCATCTTGAATCACATTTCTTACAATCGACTTATTGACCACGAAAAAATCAAACCATAACTTGGTTGAAAAAACCATTGTACTTTTGGCTCAGTGTTTGGTTAGAAATCAAACAATAATTTCATTTCATCTTATTAATTTTCTGATATACATATAATTTATTTATTCATTTTCCGATAACACCACCTTATATGAATTCGCGCTTCTAGCATCCATTAGACCGGGTTGTAATGGAAGTTTAACAAATAAATGAAAATGTTTATAATGCAATCAATAGATCCTTAAGCTCGGAACACTTTGACGACAGCAAGCGACAAGCAGCATCTGTCAAATTTTAAATACACACGTTCTTACGGACACAATTATTTTGACGACAGCACGACATCTTGGCTGCAGGACTGCAATTGTCGACGTCGCCAAATTAAATCTATTTCTAATTTTGCCGGCGACAATGAGTAGATGTAGTGCTGCAAAATTAAATTGTCGCAAAATTAATCACATATTCTTGATTGTTCATGTTTTTCTTATTTACTTAAATAAAAATACACAATTTGTGAAATAAATATACCAAAATGTCAAACTTTAAAATCAGCTGTTTGCTATGTCGCTGAGGTCTTCAAAATATTTAAGAAGCTGGCTTCAAGGCGACATTTGTCGACAAAATGATGTCGCTGTCGTTACGTCGTGAAGTTGCAGTCGTCAAAGTGTTCCGAGCTTCACGAATTCGCCATTACCAAGGCACTAAGCAACGTGCGCACTTTTGTTTGCAAAAGGCATTTATTTAAGTTGCAAGAAGACAAATTCGCTTTCTATTTCCAAGCAGTGTTGCCAGGTCTTCGGCATGAGAAAACGTCCCTCTTGGTCTGAAAAAACGTCATTTCCTACTCAAAAACGTCTTTTTCAAATGTGTGCACAAAGAACTGTTCTTATTAAACTTATATTATATACAAAGGTACATATGTACGTAAGGTATATTAAAATGTCATTTGCTCTGTCCCATTTAAAATTCATTCTAACCTGGTTTGAGATCGTTAATATAAAAATAATTTTATACATACACTTGCGATCAGCTGATTAAGACATCGATTTTGGCTGTTTCTTCAAAATATAAATCCACATTTCGAACTTTGTGAACTTTATGAAAAATATGCCAAATTTCAGCTAGATTTTAAACTTCTTATTAAGATTTTTTAGAATTTTTTTGAGTATGCAGGTTGCTAGCCCATTAAATTCCAGGGAAATAATGTGCAAGTTTTAAGGTGCTAAAGAATCGCGTTGATTTTTAATATAATATTTTTTCTTGTCAAATGTCTGCTTAAGTGGTCGGTTGTCGAAAATGTAAATTACGTTCTGCTAAGAAGGAACATTGCAATATTTCAGCCTTTTTACGTTCATTACATTTTCAATAAGGGGCCCCATGCGACTAATTGTGTCATATTCTTAATGCGCTTCAATAAGGGTTAAGTCAAAAAGAATAAATATTTTTTGAAGCAGCTTTTCAAAAACAAAGCTTGTAAAGGTTTATTAAGAAAATAATCTAAAATCAGTTCTACTTACAAGATTTAGTAACAGAGAAAAATTACTGGAAAGTTAAAAAACGTCGTTTTTTACACAAAAAACGTCCAAACGTCAACAGGATACAAAAAACGTCCAAATGACGTTAAAAACGTCAACTTGGCAACGCTGCTTCCAAGGCGAATTCATATATTCTTATCACGAATTCATATATTCATGTGGTAGCAAGAGTTAGGGTTGCCAGATTTTGAAACGGAGAAAGGAGTACATTTATATTTTCGATAGAAAAAAAGCTGTACATGACATAAAAAAGGAGTACCATTTTTTTTTTAATTTTTTGTGCAATTTATTGTTACAAATTACCATTAATTAGGCACAAACAAACAAAGATATCTTAGAAATCTTTTTCAAAGTAACAATAAATGTGAAAAATAAATAACTGTATGGGTTGGCTTTCCAATAGGGACGATTGTTAAAGAGATGGTGATCGAAGGGGGGAGTGGACGTGGCACCTTTTCCGACCTTTTTGGAGAGGGCATGAACCGCCATTGACAAAAATGTTGCTCCCGACCACCTAGGGCCCCTACAATTTTCACTTGCCTCCACTGTATTTTTGCACAGAATTCGGTTCTCAATGACCGCCCTTATAGGAAAGTTTCTCCAACTAAAAAACTAAAAACTAGAAAAGAATTCCAGACTCTTCCTGAATGTATGACCATTTTNGCTCCCGACCACCTAGGGCCCCCACAATTTTCACTTGCCTCCACTGTATTTTTGCACAGAATTCGGTTCTCAATGACCGCCCTTATAGGAAAGTTTCTCCAACTAAAAAACTAAAAACTAGAAAAGAATTCCAGACTCTTCCTGAATGTATGACCATTTTTTTAATTTAAGCCTTATAATTAATTTAATATTTTTCTGATTTTTATACCCGAGCGCCCTGCCCCTAAGGCTATGCTTACACCTTTTCACTATCACACTTAACTTTGCTTACTAAGTAGTGTTTGCCACAATATGAATGGCAAAGTACAGCGCGCAAAATAATAACTGTCGCACAGGTTTTTTGAAAAATAAAATGGTTCTTTATAGATTTTGTGTTTTTTTGTTAACTTTGTAAATATGTTACTTTAATTTTATTAATTGGTTTTAAAATTTTAATCCTGATTTGCATTTGCCAGCTTTGGGAGATAAGTACATGCGGCACGAACCTCTTTTTCAGGTATATTTTTTCTTAGATTTTGTATAAAAAAAAGAAAAAAACCTGTATAGGGTTGGTCGAATGAATGCCCTCCTAGTCACCAGTTTCGAGTCTTTTCGATTGCTGAGTATGAGGCCTTATGTTGGACAAAAGACGGAGTATAAAGGACCCAAATGGGGGAAATTAGCCTATGGTTACAGAAGATACATATGTAATAAAGTAACCGACGAAGACTTGCGCTTTTCTCCCAAAGTGTTTACCGCCGGTAAACCCAAATGAAGGTTAAAATTTAAAAACAACTTAATAAAATTGAAGTAAAATCTGTGGATAATTAACGCAAAATCTATAAAGGCCCCTTTTATTTAAAAAAAAAAAAAACTGTGCAACAGATATTATTTTACACCCTGTATATGATAAAATATTACTAGCTGGAAAAAGGAGTACAATAGAAGTACAAAGCTAACAAAGGAGTACATTTCCAGATATTTTTTTTTGGGAGTACAAGGGAGTACATTGCAATAAAAAGGAGTACGTTTACTTCCAAAAGCAGTACGTCTGGCAACCCTAGCAAGAGTATAAAAACATAAAGTTACCTTATAAATTAAAAGCATAAGTATCACATGTATGCGTGGTGCAATTCACGAAATCATTTCATCGATCTGAGTAAAAAATAAGTGCATAAACTCTATTTCGCGTTAATTGTAATCATGAAATGGTGTTCATTCTTTCAGTTTCTACTCAAACGCATGAAATGATTTCATGAATTGGCCTACGCATAGTGGTAGTAAATTACAGAAGGAATTACAACAAACACATTCTTTTGACATAATGCATGCCGAAAACATTGGTTCAAATCAATCCGTAATCAAGTTGGACGTTTTGCCCACAAACATTGCAATTTTGCGAGCAGTCTCAATGTAAAATCTCATTTTTACAATTTAATAGTTTCGGGGCACACAAACGGTGCAATCACGGTGGCTCAGTTTATTCTCAGAAAGCTTTTTGTGCATTTTCTACTTAATTAAAGTTTACTAACTGCCGCACTTAGACCCCTTTCATACACCTCAAGTCTTGATTTCAAATCTGCTCGTTTGTAGGCGAAGGAGGTGAGACGAATGTACTCTTCCCCTCTTATTCACAAAACTAGGAGCTAAATATAGTATAACGGCGTTTTTAATTTTTCTCTCTGACGTCATGTTTTTTTTAAGGACTTTGAAATGTCTAGAATATGATTAAATAAAAAAATTGGGTATCAATTAAAAGGAAAAATTCTTTAGAATAGAAAAAAAATATTTTTGGGTGCTCCACGGCGAATAAGTATTGAAATGTCCTTTTAAAACTTTATCCTTGAATATCCTTGGAAATTTCCAATTTTATTTTTGAAAAAAATATATGTCGAGGACTAATATGTAAACTACCACATCCCCGAATTTCGTTCTTGTAACTTTATTAGTTTTAGATAAAAAAAAGTAAGTGCGCCTGGGCCACACTAGAGACGTGAAACTTACGCTACTTATCTATTTTGTCTCATAACCAATGTATACATACACACATCTGCTTTTGCTTAAGGTTACACTTTTTCTCTTTTTTCTATCTAGATCCCTACCTCTACCCCTTTTCGTTTTATTAACATTCATGTTATTCTGTTTTTCCATTATATTCATTTTTATCTTTACATACACATACATAACAAAATCGATAATAACGTCCAACAAATATCGATAACAAAACCGATAGATAGATAAAAAATCGATAACAAATTCGATAAAAATTTCAACGGCAACATCGATAATACCATTCGTAGCAAAATCGATTAGAAAATCGATAACAAATTCGATAAAAATTTCAACGGCAACATCGATAATACCATTCGTAGCAAAATCGATTAGAAAATCGATAACAAATTCGATAAAAATTTCAACGGCAACATCGATAATACCATTCGTAGCAAAATCGATTAGAAAATCGATAACAAAATCGATAAATATCGATAACAAAATCGATCGATATCGATAACAAAGTCGATAATAAAATCGATAAATATCGATAACAAAATCGGTAAATATCGATAGCAAAATCGATAAATATCGATAACAAAATCGATAAATATCGATAATAAAATCAATAAATTTCGATAATAAAATCGATAAATTCGACAACAAAATCGATAGGTATCGATAACAAAATCGATAAATATCGAGAACAAAATCGATAAATATCGATAACAAAATCTATAAATATCGATAAAAAATCGATAAATATCGATAACAAAAACGATAAAGATCGATAACCAAATCGATAAATATCGATAACAAAGTCGATAACATAATCGATAAATATCGACAACAAAATCGCTAAGTATCGATAACAAAATCGATAAAAAATATCGCTTACAAAATAGTTAAAAATATCGATTACAAAATCGATAAAAATATCGATAAAAAAATCGATAAAAATATCGATAACAAAACCGATAAAAATATGGATTATTTTATCGATAAGCCTCGAGAATCCCGAAAACTTTCAAATCCCAAAATAGTTCCCAGATTGAGTTTCGGTGTCTCTCTCTATATCTTTTCCTCTTTAGTTACCTTTATTTTAATCTTTCTTCCCCTATCTTCGTCTTTACTTTTATCGGTATCCTCATCCTCATCTTTGTTTTTACTTTTATGTTTATCATTTTCTTTATCTACATATTCCCCTTCACCTTTGCCCTTATATATATAAGTAAAGTGTTCAAATTTACCATGGTCTTAATTTTTGGTTTTATCTTTACGCATCTTTGGTTTTGTTTTTATTGTTACCTTTGCCTTTATCTATGTACGTACTCACCATTACTTTCATTCTTGTATTGGTATTTTTCTAAGTTTTATTCTTTAACCTTTTATTAGCAATTTTTTTGTTAAATTAATACCATACACTCAAGAAGCACTTGTTTCAGCCCCAATAATTTCCGTTGCACCATTTCCGTGTGCAATTTCCGTTGAATTTGCCAATTTACTCCCAACCAACCAACCGCCGCTAAAGACGTTTCACTTCAAAAATTTTACACTGCTGTTTATAAGATATTGATAGTTACAATATGCATAAATGAGGATACATTACACTGTATAGCACTCCGCTGGGAATTGGACCAAACCAATTTTTTTTAAGAGATTGAGTCATAGGTAAAAAAGTAATTTCACCGTTTCTCGAAGTTAGCTTCCGAAATCAAGATATGGGCCTTCGAAGTTCGAAGTAGGACTTTGGTAAAAAATTATTTTTTATTATTATATGTAAATAACTAAAAAACTAAAACATACAGCCGTAGACTGTCTTTTGCTCTTATTTAAATGGTTTATAACTTTTTCTTTGCAAATTATATTACAGGTGCGATAAGGGGGCAAAGGTCGGGTCTTCGAAAAAATAAAAACCTTATATTTCAAACCATTTTGAACTGATTTTTAAAAAGCTGGTATCATTTTAAACGTTACTAGATTCCCTGCTTCTCTTTTGGTATGCTTACTTGTATACTTTGTATGTAAAAATTTGAGAAAAAACATTTAAAAGGAAAAAATACCTTTTTTTATAAAAAAAATACCTTTTTTTATAAAAAAAAATATTTTAAACAAACAAATTACTAACCGATTTAAAATAAATTTATTTCGTTGTTAATGCAATCAAATCGTATTTCTTTTGATATGCGTATTTCGATACTTCGTATATAAAAATTTGAGAAAAACACTTAAAAGGAAAAAATACCTTTTTTTATAAAAAAAAATTAACAAAGAAATTACTAACCGATTTTTAAGATTTTGGTATCGTTGTAAAGGCGATTAGACCCCCTTTCTTGTGGTGTGCATAGACATTTGTGTAAAAATTTGAAAAAAACACTTGAAAGCAAAAAATACATTTTTTTTAAAGAAAAATATTTTAAACAAATAAATTACTAACCGATTTTTAAAAAATTAGTATCGTTGTAAAGGCCAACAAAAAACTTATTCTTTCCTAAACCCAAAAATTTTGTTTTATATACACAAAAAAAATAAAATTAAAAACATTTTTTCCCTCTATATAAACTCCTGCCCCCTAGATGAAAGGGTGGTTACGCCCTTGTGTTCAAAAAAAAAAAATAAAGTTTTTAAACTCTATGTATATCATACGGTCAGTTTGTTCTTTTAAAGCGCAATGGTTCGATAATAATGATTCCCGTATCTTCATTTATGTATATTGTAACTATCAACATCTTATAAAGAGAAGTGTAATTTTTTTATCTAAAACTAATAAAGTTAGAAAGACGAAATTCGAGGATGTGGTAGTTAACATAAAGTCCTTGACATATATTTTTTTAAAAATAAATATTGGAAATTTCCAAGGATATTCAAGGATAAAGTTTTAAAAAGACATTTTCAATTCTTATTCGTCCAAAAACGTCTTTTTCAAATGTATGCACAAAGAATTGTTCTTATTAAAATTTCATTGTATATAAAGGTACATATGTACGTAAGGTATATTAAAATGTCATTTGCTCTGTCACATTTAAAATTCATTCCAAACTAGTTTGAGATCGTTAATATAAAAATCATTTTATACATACACTTGTTATCAGCTGATTAAGTCATCGATTTCGGCTGTTTCTTTTTGTTTATTTAATGTTTATTATTTTTCCATAAAAGCCTACAGGATACAAAAAACATCCAAATGACGTTAAAAACGTCAACCTGGCAACGCTGACTGAAGAACACCTTAAGTAATTATTAAATGACTGAGTGCGGCTGTAAGAATAATTTATTTACGTATAATAAATAGCCCGAGCAGGAAGTTTGTATACATACATACATACATGAAAATGTGCCATTCGTTCATATTAGGGATGTTTCGAATGTCATATTTTTCACATTCGCGAATGCGAATGCAAATGCGAATGGTAGCAATAACATTAAAAAAGTAAGAAAGTCTAAGTTCGGGCGGAGCCGAACATTAAATACCCGGCGCAAGTATTAAATATATGATTTCCACCTATCTGAAAACTACCACTACATTGTAAGCCGGGTTGCTTTTACCCCTATTTTAAACATCTTCGATAGAACGCTCAGTTAGACATAATAAGATAAACTTATATAGTCATACGTGGGCGATATCACGCCCATTTTCCGAAATTCCAAACCGTGTTACTTGTTTTCAAGGGATTGTTGTTAGTATAAATTTCGAAATATTGAAGTTTCAAGCATTTCTGAAATTTACCGTTATATGAAAAGTGGCCGTAATTTTAGTCCGATTTCAGTAATTTTCAACGTTTGGCTTTTATGTGGAAAGCACAATAACCATACCGAGTTTGGTACAAATTGGTAGAACGATTACCGAGGTACATGTATCTGATCATAAGTGGGAGGTGCCACGCCCATTTTCCAAAATTTTATCATAAACGTATTTCTTGGTAAAGAATTAGTGCAAGCATCAATTTTGAATAAATTAGCTTTAATACCCTGCTGGGAAAGCTACTAGTTGTAAACTAGAATTCTACCAGTTTGCGTTTCAGCCCAACTAGTTCACGTTCTATCCTTTTTCAATGTTAGCGACTGGTGTTTTTAACATTGCGATGTCCTACGAGATGTCAATTGTCAGGCTATGCATCAGCATCTACTAGTAGAAATACTAGTAGCATCATACCAGTTGATGAGATAGTCTGCCAATTCATGCCCCGTGAAAATCATAACTGTGCCGCTTTGCTCGCGACGCTCCAGCAGTCACAATGGCCGACAGAGCAAAGCACTCGCGTGGTAAGCCTGGGGTCCCAGGTTCAAGTCCTGGCGCAGGCAAAATTTTTTTATTTTTTATTTTATTTTTATTCTTTATAAATTTATTGTTTTGTTTATTGTAAGTTTTAAATTTAATAAAAAAAAATATTTTTGTTTAATTTCTTTGTTTTTATACCACACAAGCATATCTTCCTAAATGTTTTTTTGCAATGCAATTAGATGTTCAAATTTGTTATTTATTTATAAATTGGATAAATTATTTTACTTACATTTATTTAACTTTAAAATCCTTAACCACCTCCAGGCGGCCTCGAACCTGCGATTTCAGAACCAGAACCAGTAGTCTTCACGTGACGCCACAGCCGACATTTGTAAGAAAAGCAATTAATTGCGTTTTATTTTTGGCTTTGGCAATTCAAANTTCTAACTGGTTTGGCTTTTCACTGCAGGGGAGCTTTGTTCAAAAATTTTCTGAAATAGGGCGTTTTCGAACTGGCTGCCGAGATAGGTCGATCTTCCACTCAGCCATCGATATACTCCTATAGAAACAAATTAATACATGTCGTTTAAAGTACGAAACCGCGTATCGTCATTCTGCAAAACCGCGTAACTGACATTTGCTGCCAAAAAATGGATTTGCTCACACAAGCTCTTGACTCAATCCTTATCTATAATAATAATAATAGATTGGCGCTTACACATATGTTAGTGTTTGGCCGAGCTTCTCCTCCAACTTGTGGCGTGCGCCTTGATATTGTCACACAAAGCGGTGGGACCTACAGTTTTACGCCGACTCCGAACGGCGATTGTATTTTTATGAGAAGCTGTTTTTCATGGCAGAAATACACTCGGAGGTTTGCCATTGCCTGCCTAGGGACGACCGCTGTTAAGAAAAAACCTTTTTCTAAATTTTTTGCGATGTTGCTTGGACCAGGGCTTGAACCCAGGTGCTGGTGAGTGAAAGCGCGCACTGCTTACCACTACACCACAGCGGCCGACTACATCCATTCGTCCTGAAATATACTAGCCAGAATTACGATTGCTTTATAAACAAGAAAACCATTTTGAAATATGAGTGTTTTTACTTTCTAGAAAATAATTTATGCAACCTCACATACGCGATTTGCATTATCTTGGTACGCGGTTTTGTACTTTAAACGGCGATATTTCGTTCTAGTGAGCTATGTACTGGTAAATGGTACAGCTATGAAATTTTTACACAAAATAGAAGAAGAGTTAACGTTTATTCTTGCATACTTAGCCCGATTTTTATACCTTTCATGAGCATGAAATGGTAATATAACTTTGGTCCGATGTTTGTAAGTACCAGAATAAAAAGAGATAGACCCATTAAAATGTATACTTATATGATCAGAACATCGAGCTGAGTCGATTTAGCCATGTCCGTCCGTCCGTCCGTCCGTCTGTCCGTCTGTCCGTATTTGTATGCAATCTAGTCTCTCAGTTTTCAAGATATCCGGATAAAATTTGGTAGGTGGGTGTATTTTTATAATGTATTAATCATTTGTCGGAACCGGAAGAATCGGACCACTATAACATATAGCTCCCATACAACTGATTGTTCAGATATGAGATTTTTCGTTATAACTTCTCCATTTATGCAGCTAGGAATACGAAATTTTGCAGTACTTGCACCCATTAACAGAATACTTACAGTGAAAATTACAAAGATCGGGCCACTATAACCTATAG
>NW_016157099.1:63265-63455 GCF_001687245.7 Rhagoletis zephyria
TGAAAATAACAAAGATCGGGTCACTATAACCTGCAGCCCCCATACAACTGATTGTTCAGATATGAGGTCTTTTATCATAACTCCTCTATTTATGCAGGTAGGAACATGAAATTCCGCACCATTTTCACTCATTACTAACAGAATACTTGCAGTGAAAATAACAAGGATCGGGTGACTATAACATATATGT
>NW_016157099.1:65069-109013 GCF_001687245.7 Rhagoletis zephyria
CTTTCCAGTAATTTTAGTTTTCTTTTTTGGAAATTGTATAGTATCGTTACCTACCACACTATATTCAGTCCACTCATTGCTATCGTCGCTAGGACGCTGTAGGCCAGAACAACTAGCTTCACCTACATGATATTGTATTAAATAGATTTTCTTTTTATAGTATAGAATTTATGTTGAAATCATATTTCGGAACTAACCCCACTCGCATGCCATTCTATTTCCAAATAAACCGCATTAAAAACTAATTGAATTATAAAGTAAACAGTCTATAAATTTTACTTTCAAAAATGTTAATTATACATTTTCGTACAACGATATCTTCACGTGGTAGTGGCCCGCTGCATTGTAATGGCATGCGAAGTATCCTAGATAAGTACATCAAAATATTGTATAAAAAATATTGGCTTACTCATTTGCTGCAATTTGCCGGACGAGCTACTTCTTTCACTTGAACAAGATATATCGAGCAATAAGTAACCTAATTTGAGAAAGAATGATATATTTCATTCCAGCGACAAACTCGGTATATTAAAAACAATTTTTACCTTCTTCATAGCTTAGTTTCCCTTTAGTTTCATTATTATTTGGAATGGAGGCAGAATCTTCTAAATTTTTTGATTTAAGCTATTAGAGATAGATGAAAGAATATCTGAAATGAGAAAATAATTTAGCCGCTTCAAATTTTTTTAATTAATGCTATTTTACCTTCCATTGTAGATTCTTTTAATTGATGCTGTGTTAATATGTAATCAATTTTTTTAGAATGCAAATTTTTGAGCGGAGACAATTAATAACTCGTTCGACAACGAATCTAGTAAAAATCAGATTGGAACGAAAATTTGAAAGACACAAAAGCAAAGTCTATATTGACTCCTACCAAAAAGTTAATGTGAAAACAAAATGCTTTCACAGTAATTATTTTCACTGTACCACAATTTTTTCAAGAATAAAAACCATACTGAAGATAATGCTTTCTTAAAGCGGCAGCTCAGATAGGTCGATATTGAGCCATTTGCTGAGANGAGCCATTTTCTGAGATAGGGCGTTGTTCAATCAAATTCTGTGACAGGGCGTTTTCGGAGCGGCAGCTGAGATAGGGCGTTTATGAATGAAATTCTCAGATAGGGCTTTGTTCAACTAAATTCTGAGATAGAGCGTTGTTCAATCGAATTCTGAGAAAGGGCGTTTTTGAAGAGGCAGCTGGGATAGGGCGTTTATGAACCGAATTCTGAAATAGGGCGTTCTTCAATAAAATTGTGAGATAGGGCGTTCTTCAACTAAATTCTGAAATAGAGCTTTGTTCAAAAATTTTCTGAAATAGGGCGTTTTCGAACTGGCTGCCGAGATAGGTCGATCTTCCACTCAGCCATCGATATGTTAATTCAAAACTTTAAAGCCGTTTTTCTCGAATTTTAGGTTTTTTAAGTTATGACAGTATTTAAGTAAATGAGCGACAGGCTCACAAATACATACACATATGTCTTTTGTGTTAATAGATCCTTACGAAAATATTAAAAACGTCTTTTAATAGCATATTTCCTGTTAGAAATGCCTTACAACACAAAAGACGTTTCATTCCACCAAAAGCAGTTGCAAGCATTACACACATACATAATTCTCGCAAGGCATCTTGTATTAGTGAAACAAAGCAGAACAACCACTCGCGATGTTGATTTGTTGCTGTCTCGCCAATAGAGGTGGATAAAACCTCGTGGCACTATCGATGCATCGATGTTTTTGCATTTTTGCTAAACATCGATGGTTGATGGCGACTATCGATGTTTCTTTTGCACACCTCTGCGCATGTAAAATGAAATAATATAAGTTTCTAGTTTATAACCTTTCAAAACAAAAATCTAAATATTTTTTAATACTTTCAATAAAAAATCGCTTATCTCTTTTTAATAATATAATAATAATAACAGATTGGCGCTTATACATACATATATTGGTGTTTGGCCCAGCCTCTCCTCCGATTTGTGGCGTGTGCCATGATGTTCATGGTTGCCACTCGCCAACATTTTTTTCTACCAAAATCTCTTAAGAAAAGTTACCAAAAGTTACCATATCTTCACTACCAAAATCTTCACTTCTTCACTGAGAAAAAAATATACTGAATAAAACTGCTATATTTCATAACAAATGTGTATATACTTAAAGCCCATTTCTGTGACTTAACAAATTCAATATTTTTATAATTTGTCAATTTTTGATTATTTGTCAAGAACTCCCAGTTTTAGTACAGAAGTTTAAATCTATTTTCTTGATAAATTATCTAGATTGAAAATGCTATTGACAATTATAATAATTTTTTTTATTAGATAAGATTTTTCGTACAATTAATTGTTGCATGTGCCGTTTTTCTCATGTTCGTTGTTGGTGTTTCCGACAGGGTAGAAATATGATGTAATGTGGAACGATTTTATATCATCCCTTGTCAAATTTGATTTGGAATGTGCCGATATTTGCGACTCACGGAATAATGGCACCGGCAAACAAAAAAAAGTTGCGGGTGCTTTTAACCGTCCGTTTGACTCGTAAAAAAATTTCGAGTAATGTGCGAAAATTCCAATTTTTTTCCTATTTTTTCGCTTTTCAAAGGTCAAACGGACCTCAGATTTGGATTCAGTGGGTAAAAAGCACGCGAAATTTTTTTTTTGCGCCGGAGAATTCAAAACGATTTATGGACCTTACCGATGCCAGATGGCCAGTATTAAAATGTGAGATGGTAGAATTCAAAATTTATCGCAAAAATTCGAAAGTTGTTTTAGAAGTGCAGCCCTTGGTGCTGCCACTGTAATTCAAATATTTCCAGTATTCGAATATGAGATGACTCTAATTTTATCGAAGTAATTTTGTAGAAGTGTCAGTAGTACTGCCACTGAAACTCGAAGGTCTTTTATAATTACGCACATGCAAAACATAATTAATTTCTTTCTAGTAATGCAAATTGATATTTAGTTGCAAAAGCTATCTAAATGAAATAAAAGTTACCAAGTTACCAAACCGTTCAAAAGTTACCACTTTTGGTAGAAAGTTACCAATTGTGGCAACCATGATGATGTTGTCACACAAAAGGCAGGGACCTACAGTTTTACGCCGATCTGAACTGTGAATACGTTTAACGTTTTCACAAGCTTTTATTAAACTTCACTGTCATACAAATATCTCCTGGAATTTTGCTATCAATTCTAACCAACCTCCCAATGAGCTAGAGATTTGAAACTTTAAACTTAGCGCAATACCCGATGACAATGCAATATGAAAGACGAATTAATCACTAGGTTGCGCATGTTTAGAGATGTTTGAAATACCCGCATTTATGGTCCGATATGGTTCATATTTGGAATGCATATATATTACTTTTATGGAAGGAAATAGCTCCACAAAAGGTATTTTTGATTTATTTTATTTGCAAAAACTTATTGGGGTGTATTCATAGTCAAAATTAAGTTCATACTCAAAGCTACTTGCGACTTTTTGACGTAATTTTTAATAGGTTATCTATAAAAAACTCTACAACTAACTTTAAGTACCAACTTAATTTTGCCTTTAAACGCCCTATTTTTTCACAACAATCGATGTAACATCGATGTTTTGCTTTAATACATCGAAAACATCGATGGTAGCCAACATCGCTGTTTCTCCACCTCTATTCTCCAACGACTAAACAATAGAGCGTAAGAATACGTGTGAAGCATGAACACAGAATTTACAAAAAAGGTTACCTAAACGTTACCAAGTAAAAAACAACGTTTTATTACACAATAAACTGTAAAAACAAACCTCGTTTATTTGCCATAAATAAAACATGGGTACAATAAATAGTTTTGTTAAAAGAAAACTAAACAAATTCATTTTCCATATGAGGCCATCACGGCCAGAGGAGCCTATCTACAAAACAATTTTTAGTATTTAATATGAGAAAGAAGGATCTATAAAAAAATAGTTCTTGTCTTTTGCACGGGATCTTAGCCTCAGACAAAAAAAGTTATTTAAAAAATCGACTTAAGTGCATATATCGAAGCGCTAAAGGGCCCAATTACACTGTACAAACTGCTGTTCAAGCCTGCTTTTTTTCATTTCCTCTATATATGGGTCAAAGATCTGTCAATAAGTATTGAACGTGTGGCATATTTCGTGATATTAATTCACGACTCGGCATTTCGAACAAATTAGATGTGGTATCACCATACCTATAATAAAAAGTATAACTAACATTAAGATAAGATTTCCAGGCTTCACCTATTGGACTTTAAACCTCTCAACACAAAAACATGTAAATACTGACGCGATAAATATGGAACATGTAGCATTCCCGCGCGATCCATTATTATTTTGAAATTCATCAATGTGGATCACGACCCAAAGATCACAATAAATATTGAAAATGTAATATGCGCGCCACACTGTGGTAAATTAACGAGTATACTACCCAGCGATAATTTTCTTCGATATGTGGTTAGTTATTTTTGCTGAGCGCGGTGTTGTCTGATCAACGCAATTGTTTCTAGTAGTGTTGTCGCTACACAAAACCACAGTACAATTTATCAAATTAATACAACTTTTCTAGTATGACTTTATACATGGCAAAGTTACCAAAATTAAAAAAAAAGTTGCCAAGTTACCAAGCACTCCAAAAGTTACCTATTTTGGTGACAAGTGACCAAATGTGGCAACCGTGAGCATCAACATGTGTTCTATGGCGTGCGAACCATTGCTATAAAATAACCATTGTATGCAAATTGAGCGCCGGCGTTTATGGCTTTGTGATTCTAAAGTACGAGCTCTCAAAATGTATCTATAAATGCCATGTACATATCGTTACCTTAATATAGAAAGGCCCGCTGAAATACAAAAAGCCGTAACTAAGTAAAAATCCCAAATTCCCTTTTGACTGTTTATGATGCATTTCATCGAATTATAAGTCCCCACATCACTTTAAGCAATAACAAATTTTAGTCAGTTACGGATTTTTTGCGTTTCAGCGACTATATGCGTTATGGCCTTTCTATATTAAGGTAAGTCAATATGTACATATAGACAGTTAGAGTCAAAAGCTAGTATACCAATTGTTCTAATATAATATTCGCAATTATTTTCATTAAACAATTTTATCATTAATTGTTTATGAAAATAAAGTTCATTTTATAGCATAAACCATATTCATAAATCAAAGTTTCATATTTATCATCAAAGTGCATGATCAGAATCTATTTTCCCACTAGAACTTGAAGGGAGATCTCCCTATGTGAGGAATAAAAGAGTACTCCCCTTAACCTGATTTCTGAGCAATGAGAGAGATTTGTCGGTTTTGTACTCCTTTATTACTCGTTTAGGAGTCAAATAAGAGATCTCCTAAGCGAGCGACGAAATAATGCTCCCTGAGGCATGATTTGGGAGCAGTAAACGAGATTTCTCGGTTTTGTACTCCTGTATTGCTCGCTTAGGAGCTTAATGAGAGATCTCCTAAGCGAGCAATTAAAGAATGCTCCCTGAGGCATGATTTGGGAGCAAAAAGCGAGATTTGTCGGTTTTGTACTCCGTTATTACTCGCTTAGAAGCAAAATGTGATGTCTCCTAAGCGAGAAATCCAAGAGTATTCTTTTTGGTTGATAGGAGAGCAATACGCACCTCGCTCAAAAGAAACAGAAAATATTTCTTATAGAAGCATAAGGAGGACACAATAATTTAATTTGGATAGCACACAGATTTTAATAAAAGTCCGTTGGTATGTACTTCAACTTTTGTTTAAATATATTAAGTATGTATTGTATTACTTGTAAATGCACCGTTAAATACTTTTCAGATTGCGCAAATTAGTGTCAGCATTTAAGTGTGACCCCCGGGTTTAAACATCGCATGGGTGACAAAGATGTCAGATAAGCAAAGTCACCTTCACAATTTCCCCGCTTGGTGGATTCCTGAACAGGCAAGCATCCTTGACACCCAGGAAATCATATAGCAGTACATACTTATATGTGCATATAGGTGCATATGATTCAAATCTTATCTTACCGTTTTGTTATTATTATGTTTTAATTTCATATGATTTCTCTGCAACACAATTCTGAAATTAAGCAATTATGTAAGACTTATCATTTATGTTTTATTTTTAAGATCTTGTAATATTGCACAAATGCACGTGATTAAAAAGTTAAATAAAAAAATTAATAAATAGCAAAATCTATTTGGCTAATATAAAATGTTCGTTATCATTGCTCTGCTAATGGGAGCACTCCTTTATTGCTCGTTCGGGGGGAATGTGGGATGTTTTCTATGTGCACTCTCTTGTTGTCTTTTTGTGAGGTTTCTGGGAGGTAACTATGGGAGTACTCCCGTATAGCTCTATTAGGAGGTTTGTGGGATGATAATTCTGTGTGTGCTCGCCGATTACTCGTTTAGGAGGTAAAAGGGATTACTCCCCCTCCTAGGACATCCAATGTTAAAGGGAGTATACAAAATTACATGCTTATACACAGAAGCATAGGGAGCAATGGGGAGTATTCGTATACTCTCAAGGGAGTACTCACCGAGTAATCGTACGATGCTCCCAAGTTCTACTGGGTTATTACAAGATTTTATTTAACTTTCTTTTTATGTATGTACGTATGTATGTATGTATGTAAGTATGTTTGTTTGGGGCAAATCTTGCAAATTTTTGACCAACATCCCGATGACCTAAAGATTTGAAACTTCACAGTTGGCTCAGAACCCGAAGACAATGCAGACAAAAGACGAACTAATCCGATAGGTGGCGCAGGAGTCGAAATATTTGGTTAACCATTTTTAATGAGCTTGAGGCCATTTTTAATCAAAAACTTATTGTGGAAAAGCAACAATAATGTGAAAAAATGTGGTGATTTCCGAAATAGCTATCACTTCTACCATTTTTTCACATTATTGTTGCTTTTCCACAATAAGTTTTTCATTAAAAATGGCGTCAAGCTCATTAAAAATTGTTGAATATAATTGTTATAAGGCCATAAAATAACAAAAACAAATAACTTAAGGACAAGCACACCTAAAAGTTAAATATTATTATTAGCAAAAACCAACCAAATCAACTACATGATCAAGTGAATTGCAGCGGAATAGCTGCGCTTGATTGTGTTGGCATACAAATGAAAAAGTGTGAAAAAAGCAAAGATAATTTACAAGGCGAACTTAGCACAGTGCATAGGCAACTGGCTGAGTCAGTGGGATCGTCGGTTCGAAGCCTACTTTTTCACACTATTGTTGCTTTTCTACACTGAGCCAAAAGCACAATGGTTTTTTCAACCAAGTTATGGTTTGATTTTTTCGTGGTCAGTAAGTCGATTGTAAGAAATGTGATTCAAGCTGAACATTGGAGATCAAATTCGTATATATGGCTGTGGCTGAACGAGCAGAGGTGCTTGCTGTTATTTGTTGGCTTCCAGCAGTACGAATGCTGTAAGCGCGATACATAATTTTTATTTTTTCTGTTTTTGATTTTGCTTAATTATGAAAAAGCCTCTGTGAAGTGCAGAACCAAATCAAACGACGAAGAAAATTGATTCAAGTTTAACATTTGCAGGCACATTTATAAAGCGGCTGTGGCTAATCCCGCCAGAGGCAACATGTTTAAATGATAAAAAACATTTTTGTTTTGTATCTCCGAACTATGAAAAAGCATCTGTGAAGTGCAGAACCAAATCAAACGACGAAGAAAATTGATTCAAGTTTAACATTTGCAGGCACATTTATAAAGCGGCTGTGGCTAATCCCGCCAGAGGCAACATGTTTAAATGATAAAAAACATTTTTGTTTTGTATCTCCGAACTATGAAAAAGCATCTGTGAAGTGCAGAACCAAATCAAACGACGAAGAAAATTGATTCAAGTTTAACATTTGCAGGCACATTTATAAAGCGGCTGTGGCTGAGTGTGTAGAGATGCTTGCTGCTAATCCCGCCAGAGGCAACATGTTTAAATGATAAAAAACATTTTTGTTTTGTATCTCCGAACTATGAAAAAGCATCTGTGAAGTGCAGAACCAAATCAAACGACGAAGAAAATTGATTCAAGTTTAACATTTGCAGGCACATTTATAAAGCGGCTGTGGCTAATCCCGCCAGAGGCAACATGTTTAAATGATAAAAAACATTTTTGTTTTGTATCTCCGAACTATGAAAAAGCATCTGTGAAGTGCAGAACATGAACGTATTCAAACGAAAATATCGACAACCAAAAGTTTGTTTAATGTAAACAAAATTGTGGTTAATATTACCAAATCATTGTTGAAAATATCAACCAAGGCATTGTTAATAATAACCAAAAGTCACGTTGATTCTTTTTCAAGTTTGAATTTGGTAATATTAACCAATATTTGGTTGATTTTTCTCTCAGTGTAAAAATTATTATATTATTAATAAAAGTTCTCTGCCCGGCAACAACTCGCCCAGGTTCATGCCACATTGTTGAAGGAGCATTTGGTGAGAAATCCACAACAATGTTAAATTTCAAATGTTAAGGGACCTTGAAATGTTAAAATAGAATGGTGAAATTCCGTCCTCTAAACGTTTCAGAAAACGGTTCTCTGGTAAAGTAGGGGAAAAATGGGAGAGTAAAATCGATCCTCTCTTTATCAGAAGTTGCAAGATTTACCCGAAGAATTTTTACTGGTAAAATCTTGTAAAGTGTTAAAACAATAAGCCGTTCAAACGATTTGAAAGTTGAATAAGCAAAAAAAAGAACATCTGCATTTTCACCTTCTTAAATATATCGCAGCGAATATATCAAGTTTTGTAAATATTTTTATTAATTTGCTTGCGTATTTGCATATAATTTAGAAGATCGGCAAATGATAAAAAAAAAAACTGCTACATTAACAAAAACTTGCGCCTACGGTGTATTTGACANGTAAGTCGATTGTAAGAAATGTGATTCAAGCTGAACATTGGAGATCAAATTCGTATATATGGCTGTGGCTGAACGAGCAGAGGTGCTTGCTGTTATTTGTTGGCTTCCAGCAGTACGAATGCTGTAAGCGCGATACATAATTTATATTTTTTCTGTTTTTGATTTTGCTTAATTATGAAAAAGCCTTTGTGAAGTGCAGAACCAAATCANACAGTTTTACCAGTTGTTACCCGAAAAGGGTCCCCGGACTTTTTGGCTTTTCTCTCTTTCTCTGAGAGCAATTTTGCTTTTTGACAGTTTTACAGGTTTTATCCAGAAAAGTTGAGGAACGAAACTAATATTTGAGAGCGACTAACATCAGAACGTGTAGTTTGGGTGAAATCGGTTAAACGGTTACTGAAATATACTTTTTTTGCTTAAAATCACTTTACACATTTGTAAATTTTTAGATATTTGGCTCCAGTAGTTACTTAATCATCGCGGTTTTTCCATTTTCAAAAAGACCGTATTCATTGATGTATTTATTATGATTAAAAATTTTGAGAAAGAAATCAAAATATTACCTTCATATTTTAATGTCAGGATAGCTTCGAAAATTGTGCCTGCATAGCCACCGACTTTATTGAAAAATTGTAAATCGATATTCTTTCGCTTAAAAATACCTTTGGAAATGTTTAATGATTAATAAACAAATTAGGTTCATTTCCAGCCCACAACTTTTAAAGGATAGGAATTTTTTGCTTTGATAAGGTGGTGCGAGCAACTTTCATTTGCTGTCAGCGTGAGAGTGCAAACAATTTTTAGTGAAATTTCTGAATAGGAGAACAGAATAAATGTAGGGCCAATAACTGGGCCTCTCGTTGGCAATGAATTCGTTCAGTTTACGTGTCGTGTGGTAAATGGACTCTATACCGTTCGAAGCAAATATTCTCAGCATATTAAAACAGCAAGACTTCGCACTACAACAACAACGACAAATTCAAAAAATTAATATAAACAATAGAAAATACAATGGAGGAACGATGTACAACCACAAATACAAAAATAGAACTACAAACGTAATTATATATATGTATGTATATAGGTATGTAAGTAAGTATATACACATCTTTATGTACCACCAAACAATAACTAGCTGCTCAGCCGCCCGTCCACCCCACTGAAATGTGTCTAAAAACATATATTAACAAACGCATACTAGATATGTACATACATATGTATATACATACTTAACTTAGAGAAGAGCCTTCATAACGTGTCTGCTTGTTACTTTACTTGATCTGAGAACTCCATAGCTCCTGGTTGCGCTTCTGACCTGTCTCATTGCAATTTCCGACGATTCGCTTCAATTCTCGTATCAAATCAAAGTGCTGAGTATTTCTCCCACTGACTTTGAAATTCATTTGACATTGAACTAGCCCCCTTTTGCCTGGGAATGGGAATCAACGTTACCACTGCAAAAACATACTGTATATATGTATGTGTATTTCCGTAAGTATGGGTGCATAGATACCCTGCAGAAAAAAATTATCAATTGATAAAAATAACTCACATGTAGTTAGTTTTTTTGCGGGATTTCTATAAAATACCTACATTATTTGTAGTTAACTACAAAAAGCTAAGTTGAAACAAATTGACAAGTAATGCAGGAGTCATGCAGACGTAAACGGGAGATTGTTTTCTTCAAACAAGTTTCTTTTTAAATATCCTCATACAAATTTTACTTTGAATACACCGTTTTCTGCACTTCACAAATCCCTTTTCTAATTCAGGACAAATAAACTGAAGATCGAAATTTTATATTATCATTTTGAAGTTATGTCTGACGGAATTCGAATATTGGACCACCACAAACAAAACAAATACACCATATTCTGCACTTCACAAATCCTTTTTCTAATTCAGGACATATAAATTGAAGATCGAAATTTTATATTATCATTTTGAAGTTATGTCTGACGGAATTCGAATATGGGACCACAAACAAAAGAAATAAACCATTTTCTGCACTTCACAAATCCTTTTTCCAATTCAGGACAAATAAATTGAAGATCGAAATTTTATTTTATCATTTTGAAGTTATGTCTGACGGAATTCGAATATAGGACCACCACACACAAAACAAATATGTAATGTTAAATAAAGTAAATAAACAAACAAGTGAAAATATTTAAAAAATTTTATTTTTCTTATTGATATTTTATGCTCCAAAATAGTCAGTTACAAGTTAGTTGAAATCTAATTCACTTGAATAATTTGCGGCCATTGCCAAGAAATATAGTTAGCTTTCCTCAGCTTAGCTTAGTTCCTTCCTAATAAACTTCAAGTTAACTTATAATTAGATATATTTCCTACAAGGTATATACTTATGTACACATAGTTATATATGTACCAGCGTTGGCACTTTGCTACGATCGTAGTAAATTTGTTACGATTTTTCAAAAATTTAAAAATTTGCTACGCCACTAAGCTTTATCTTATTTTTAGTACGCTTTTTATATATATTTCATTCAACTTATGGGCAGCAACTATTTGAAAATCACTATAACTTCAAAAATGTGATAAATGACTTCAAGATCTAAATGCATGGTTGGTTTAAGTGGATTGTCACCCTGGGGACAAGCAATTAGTATGTTCGGCTTTAATAAATTTCAGTACGTCATAAAGAGAGAGGCAGCTGCAGTCTGAAATATTCTGCAGGAATGGTTTGCCGAGTGTCTTTAGCCTCATCCTTGCAAAGGCTGGACACTCGCACAGCAAGTGTTCGACTGTCTCTTTTGAGCCCGGGTCATCGCAGCTGCGGCAGAATAGAGCTGCAAAACTATCGATTGTTTTCGGGCGATAGTCGATAGTTGCGATAGGGCCGGTGCATTAAAATTTACTGATCTTTACTTCAATAACTGACGTTGTGAATTGAACTAATGAAAATATTTAGAATTTCACCCTCCTTGTTAGTTCGTAGATTGCCCTATGTCCCGGGACCCATACTAGGGTAATATCGTATTGATCAAAAATATAGGCCAGCTCTCTCCGACATTCATCCACCAGATGATATATAACAGAGGTAGAAGAAAGTGCCTGAATAGCCGCTTGACTACCCGAGAGGATGCTCACTTGCGTTCTCGCGGGTACATTCTCTTTGATGTACCTTACTGCGTCCTTAATAGCAAACGTTTCGGTCTGGAAAACGCTTGCATAGTCTGGTAGGCGGAAGGATAAATTTAGGTTATATTGGCCAATGAAAATTCCAGCACCAACTCCGCATTCCATCTTTGACCCATCCGTAAAGACAGTTAAGCCCAGGAAGAACCCGAAATTTTCCTGATTCCAGTCACTGCGGCTTGGGAATTTCGTGCGGGGTTTATGGTGAACCCAGGCCTTCGACAAGATATAGTCAGTGGGCAGCGCTTTAATTTCAGACGGTGTTGCGTCTAGAATGGAACCGAGCTCGAACGGTTTTCCTTCCAGAACCCCAGGCTACGAAGTCTGATGGCGCTGTTAGCAGCTGAATTTCCGATAAAGATATCTATCGCAATAAGTCAAGAAGGACGTTCAAAACGTCCGTCGGACAGGATCGCTTTGCACCAGACCTAAATGCATACTCTTACTGCAAATTGTGCAATAAGCGTTTGACCAAAAACATCTGCAACATAAATTAGCATAGGGTTGCCAGATTTTTGATACGCGAAATCACGTTAGACTTTTTCATGCTAAAAAAATCAGTACTTTCCAGTACATTTTTATTTAAAGCAAAATTATGAATGTAAGTAATAGATAATACTTTAAAACGCTAGAGTACTTGTTCTTAACAATATTTTGGTATATAAATAAAATATAGTACACAAAAATTAAAAGTGTTATTCACTTTAACATGATTGTACGCATCATTGTACACAGAAGCCAATAAATTATTTTATATTTATGACATTTTTGAATAGCAATAATAAGATCATTTCGATCTTCAGTGTTTCAGTAGTCAAAGATTTCCATACATTTCATTTTAAAATTACTTTTAATTCATGGTAAAATAATTACAGGTATTGTCTTCACAGAGAGGGCGTAGACCGATCTGCCATGATTCAATAATACAAGGTTCGATAAATTGACAGTTGTCTCTCTCGCACCGCTCCCTTAGCAGTGGCAAAGTGTTGCTTCTTTGCAAATTTACTTGGAAAAAGTGTTGCTTTGCTGTGAAATAGAAGTATAAGCTTTTGTGCAATATGTTTATTTGTATATGCATATGAAGCACATTTAACTGATGAAAACATAAACTGTTTTTAAATTGGATGTTTACATAAATCTCATAGTAGTTTTTTTTTAATTTTGAGTCTTTTTGCAGTTTTTATACGGCTAAATAACACGAAAATTGCGTAATTTAAGAAGATATATTAACATTTCGTTCAGTATTTCGTTTAAAATACGAGATTTCCTGCAAATACATTAGAATATACAAAAAGAATTTCACTACTATTTGCCTACTTTGGGTACTTTTCTACTACCATTTTCGCAGCAATGGATTTCATTCCTCCCCTTTCCTAAACCTTCGTAAATGCAACCTTTTGTAAGGGAGTGTCAAACTGCGGCTGTCAATAATTATCTAACCTTGTATTATTAAGGGTACTCATTTAAAAGCGCAAAACTCTCGCAAACTGGGCAAAATGTGCAATTTAAAACCCTCGCAAATGAAATGTCAAAATTTTTATTGAAAGCTACACAAAAAGGGCAAGTTTGCGCGGAAATTTTTTTCTTAAATTCGAGTTTCACTTGTTCAACTTTTTAAATTAACATTGTCAAATAATTAAATGTCTGAAATTGCACAGAATGTAAAATTGTCCTCATGAAACACACTGCGCAAAGTTGCCTAATTGCCCAAATATAAAACTTGCGCGAATCGATGAGTACCCTTATTGAATCATGCCGATCTGCCTTATTTGAACAGCATCATTGTTGCCCACACTAAAAGGTTTGCTGCTAGGGAAAAGGCATATTTTCATGCCCCATATACCATGTATATACACGCATTTTTTTAAACAAACCTTCTTCCAGAGGACTTATTTTATTTGCAAAACGCGAAAAAAACATTTGCTCAGTAAATAAATTCAAAATTTGTATGGCTCACTTCGTTTCAAACGTTTTGCTTTTGTTTTGAAAAATTATAAAAATTAAATTGAGCGAAAACAAAAATCAAAGCCAAAGCTGATGCCACATAAAACTTTTCCTTCGCTTTGCGTGACAGATTCGCTTTGACAGATAAGATGAATTGTATGAAAGTGCACAAACCATGCCACATATGTATGTAGATCGTTGAAGCTGCAGCGCGAAGCGAAAAGATGGCCAACTCCCATCTTTTTGCGCGCTTTGGCAATCAGCCGGTTTAATATTTATTTCGTTTTGTCCAAATTCGAGTTTTCATGTAGAAACATAAAAATTAATTACATTTCTGATATTTTTAAAGCAAAATATATAAAATCCATAGCAATTTTGACGAGTAAAAAAGCAGTACAAAATTGTTTTCTTGGCGTTCATTGTGGCATACCTTCTGCGTCTGGTGCTTTACTGGCAAAGTTACATATAAATGTCACGCAAAGCTACAAAGTTTTATCTGGCATCAGCTTAAAACAATCAACATTGAACTGCGTCAAAATAATAAAATTATAGTTTAAAAAACTAAAACCTCGCTATTAAAATTTCCATTCGTACTGTCAGGAGGTATGTAACTTGAGAATGGAAATCGCTGCATCTTTTAGACGCATCAATATTACATAGTTACATCCCGAGCTGATAAAAGCGAGGTAAAAATAAGGGAGCACGAATTTCGATGTGAAGCAAAACTGTCTGGGAAGACAATACGTGTAATAATTGTACCATGCCTTTAATTTGCAGCTCACTTTAAACAATATTATTCAGAAGCCGGTTTCTCTCTTTGCGCCAGGAAGCAAACTTTACCTTAAGATCCTCTGAGTTGCTTCGTTTGAAACTGAAAGTTATTTTCGAGATAACTAACAACACTCGACAAAAAAACGTCAGCCTTATTTTTAAATAANATCAACATTGAACTGCGTCAAAATAATAAAATTATAGTTTAAAAAACTAAAACCTCGCTATTAAAATTTCCATTCGTACTGTCAGGAGGTATGTAACTTGAGAATGGAAATCGCTGCATCTTTTAGACGCATCAATATTACATAGTTACATCCCGAGCTGATAAAAGCGAGGTAAAAATAAGGGAGCACGAATTTCGATGTGAAGCAAAACTGTCTGGGAAGACAATACGTGTAATAATTGTACCATGCCTTTAATTTGCAGCTCACTTTAAACAATATTATTCAGAAGCCGGTTTCTCTCTTTGCGCCAGGAAGCAAACTTTACCTTAAGATCCTCTGAGTTGCTTCGTTTGAAACTGAAAGTTATTTTCGAGATAACTAACAACACTCGACAAAAAAACGTCAGCCTTATTTTTAAATAATTTAAGCTCCCCCATATTATCGCAACTGGTACGTAACGACCCGGCGATATGCGATTGATCTTTTTGTTGTATTAATGTCTTGGCCATATCAAACATTATCTGAAACATGTCAACTATAATTAAATTATTATTTTTACTATTTACAGTACAGTTGAAAGAAATTCCAACGTTATGTAAAAACCTTAAGAAAATCCTAAAGTATTTTATTTGAATTAAAAATTCAGTATTAATCAGTACATTAGCGTACTGATTGAAGAAAAGAATAAAATCAGTAAAAGAGTTGAAGCACCAGTACTGTACTGATAAAATGCGATTTTCTAGCGTCTTGAAAATTGCACATTATCCTACTAAAATTTAATGGGATATACAACTTCATACCTAAAGTTTTATTTTTCGAAAATTTGGATACCCGTTACTTTTGATACAAGCACTTCTACCTCACACGACTCTCCTAGCGTAAGGAAATGTTCGTTCGTACATATGCATGCATGTACGGTCATTTACACGCAACACACTTTAGTATCGATACGAACAACAGTTTCATTCCCGCACAATATGTTGTGTTGTACGAAATTATTAGGTGAGTAACGATTCGGTACTTCGAATCAGGGGTTGTATTCGTTACTCAGTAACGAATACATACGGTTTGCTACAGCTCTAGTTTTAACATGACACGACCCAAACCCAGCGCACGGGGGGTTTTAGGTCTTCTCACTTAAGCTCGTTCTCAAACGGGTGTCTACCCAGAGGAAACGTGGATATACACGTAGTGAGCTGCGATGTGACCGTGCGCACAAGAATCACTTCTGGCCACTCCCGCGTGAATGGCAGTCTGCAGCTTTATTCATTTACGTGAACTTCTGTGCATGGAACAATCCTCTGTAATCTGTATATCATACCATCAATAAAATTTATCCAATTGTGTAATGAGTTACTTAAATTGCAGTACTGGGAAATATGCAGAACATAGTGGTCGAAGGTGAATGTCTCAACTAAATACTGATGCATTTTTTAAATTCATAGCTCCACATCCATGTAAAGTAAACCAAATAGTTGGACAATACGTTATTCCAAATAAATAGAAAATGTAACAAAACTAAAATTTTCCATGTACTCTGTAATATTCCTCCGAAATTTCGTAAGCCAAACTAACAATTACACATCGTTGCAAGCACCGAAGTGTCTTCTCTTAAATGACAAATAGGTGACTTCAATTGCATTAATGTTCCATAACGCCGAACTACAATTGGTTGACAATGTATACTTTTCCAAAACTCAACCGAAAAGTTAGCGAAACGCATCGCTAGAGTAATCAGCGCATCAGAAACAAAGCCTTCGTTTGTTTTTGGTTACAATTGGTGTTTTAAAAACGGAAAATTCCGAAATGGCGATGATTGTTTTATTACATATTCAAAATATGCAATGTATGTGAATGCAATGTTTCGCAACTCTGCCTACACAAACAGTTTAAATACCGCAGCAGATCCAGTGTGACCATTTTGTGAGTAATTCCTCAAAACGTGAGGAGTTTCGGGCGCGCTTGAGTATTTTTTGAGGAATATTCTCTCGATATATTTGAAGAAAACAAATGCAACCATGTTTTACACAACAGAGTTGTCAAATCGCTCTGCAAATTTTTTAACAAAAAGATGAAAGGCTGGCTACGCCCTTGCATACAAAAAAATTAAAGTATTTAAACCGTAGGTATATCATACGGTCAGATTGTTCTTTTTGAGCGCATACGTGGTTTCATAATAATGATTCCAGTATCTTCATTTATGTATAATGCAACTATCAATATCTTATAAAGATAAGTGTAATTTTTTGTATCTAAAACTAATAAAGTTAGAAGGACGAAACTCGAGGATGCGGTAGTTAATATATTAGTCCTTGACATATTGGCATTCCCATGGTGGCGCACGTGACAGTCGTACGATTTCAATGTGATACAAAAAAAGAATACCATTTGTTTTCTTTAACTTTTTTGGGCCATTGTATAGCACGTAATTAGCTCTATATTTAACCGAAAAATTAAATCAATCGAACTGCTTGGTCCTGAGATATAAGCATTTAAAGAGAGGTTCGTTACGTGACAAAAAATGGAAGTTGATTTTTTCTTTTCTTACAAAATCGCAAAACTCTGCGAATTGTGGATGGCTATTTTGATGAAACTTATTTTGATATGATTTGGAGCAATTCTAGTTGTTTTTAGAGTTTTTTGAATTAATGCAAATTGTTTCAATTCTCTTTTACAACCCCAAGTGTGAAACGTGACGTGACGTGGCGTGACGTGACATAAATTTCCATCGTTATATTTTTGTTAATATTGCTTTTAAATGAATTTTCAACGCAAATAAAACATGTATTTTATGTAGAATATACTTTATATTTTGACTTCAGCGCCAATTCAGGGTCAATTTATTAGAAATCTATGATTTATTATGTTTCAACCACATGCGCCAAATTCGAACCAAATCGGACCATAAATACGGTTTTTCGAAATATCTCGACCTTGGCACCACCTAGGAAGACCAATTTATGCAAACATTATTCTTCTTACATAGCCAGTATATATTTTAAAAAGCAGACAAGTCGGCCCGTAAATACGTTAGATATAAAACTTTTATTTTTTTGTCGTGGTGGACCTTCCGCTGGAAACACCCATATATATTTTTTTTAAATAAATATTGGAAATTTCCAAGGATATTCAAGGATGAAATTTTAAAAGGAAATTTTCAATACTTATTCGTCCTGGTGCACCCAAAAATTAAACTTTTAATTTTAAAAATGTATCCTTTTAATTGATACCCATATTGTTATTCTACAATGCACAGCATAATTTGAATAATTTTTTTACTCAATCATATTCTAGAAATTTCAAAATCCTTAAAAAAAATCCTGACGTCCGAGAGAAAAATTAAAAACGCAGTTTTGCTATATTTGGCCCCCAGTTTTGGGAATATATTGATTTTTTTGTATGTAAAATTGACTGTCGCACTGTGTAATAATTAATACCCAATTGCTTATTTTACCATTTCTTATACTTGCTATTTTTTATGGGTCCCCATTGCATTTTTTGAGGGTTTTAGGGGTCCTATAAGAAATAGTTAACCATATAAAATGGTTAAACAAGCAATGGGGTAATACTATTGAAAAGTTCCAAAAGAGAACCAAAGTTTTTCGATCGAAAAATATTGATTTTCAAAAATTCTACACCATTTCTACGAAAACATGTTTCTTCCCATATAAAATATAAGGAGAACTTTGAGTGCATTGAGCATCCCCTAAATATTTTTAGTTTCCAAATAAAAACAATTTTTTTTTGGTATAGTACAATCCTACAGAGCATTAAAATTCCGACTTTACTCTTTTCGGACTTCCCCAATGTACAAACATATATCTTTACTGAATTTTTATGAATACTAATGCAGCTGTGTTGATATATTAATCACTTTATTGTGAATGCAAGTAAAGTATAAATATATTAAATCGTTTCCAATAGTCTGAAAATAATAAAAAAGTGTGAACAAAATCGTGAGCTACTTTCTAGGTACATTTGACAGCAAAAAGGCACATTTCTATTGTCAAATTAGGTACAATTTGAAATTTCGATTTTCCATCCTTGATGGATACCACTCTGCAGGCATTTTATTGAAGGTGTTAAATTTTTCCTCCATTTATCGTCTATTTATTCACTCTCCAAAGTTTGGGCTTTCGATTCCGCAAAACTCTCTTTCTCATGCGCATGTTTTGGTATCAGCAGCAAGACATTGGAAACATCAGCATTAGCAGCAACACCTACATACAACCATCATAACATCTAATACAAAATTTGCAAGTAGTGAACAAATAACAAAATGAACGTAACGAGACTGATATCGTTTGAGTGAAAACGTGGCGGCGACTTGTTGCCCATGCTGGGTGGCTATTAATGCAAAAACTCAAGTTTGCAACAGTTCAAACATTTCATTCCCCAATGTGCTCCGTGTGTCCGGAAAACGTTTGAATTAAACGCCCACCACATTCATACATACATATGTACATACATGAGCAATCACGCGTGAGCGAGTCTTATTTCTCAGCAACGTTTAAAGCGATTGTGATGTCGTTGGGGTTAAATAAAATAATGTTAAACAAAAAACCAAATCTACTGAAAATATATAGGTACATCAGAGATTATTCAAAGTGAATGAGAAATTACTTAGTACTACTATTATACAAAATATTACTACTACGATTGGGTTTGCTCCGGTACTAGCTTTTTAGAGGAGTAAATTGTAAATAGTGCAAAATGTGACTTTGGAAACAGGCGAGCATGCGAATAGTAAAGGTCTTCATATTTTTATTACACATACATATGTATGTATGTAGTTACATACATGTACAGTACCCGCCAACCAATTAGAGACAAGTTAAAAGTTTTGCGAAAAAGCTGACAGCAGTTGCTCCTACTTATGCATGTACGCAAATGATTGAATTTGTCTAATGACTAATATATTCCACGGTGCAGCGAACAAAGGTGGCGTCAGTGGTACCGCCGATTTTGACATTTGTGGTAACTTGTAAATAAACCTTTGTTTGCAAATCAGCGACAAAGAGAATTTTAATTATAAGTGAAAAATCAGTTAAAATTGTGTTAATTTGCAATTTGTGAGTGGTTTTTGAGTTGAAGACCGCGTAAAAACTAATAGAATGAAGTGCCGTGTGCTAAGTTTCGACAGCCGGCAAGATGCGAGATGCGTAGATGCAACTGTAGCGCTGCGACGAATCGCTGCATTTTCTATACATAGGGCACGGTAAGGCCGTTCTCGAAATGTATCTATATTATTATATTGGCAGCATTTCGTCACAATCACTTCGCTTCTGTTCCAAGAATCCTCCTTTAGCAAGTTAACTAAATAATCCCGCTGAGTTCACTAAAATGTTCGCTGCAGCAGCTTCGATTGCTAAGCTATCTAGTGCACTAACAGGCTAACCTAATATTCACGCACGCCGCAATTTATTGTCAAAAATTTCTCATGCACATGCAACTTGTATGAGATCAACCGAAATTGAACGGCGTGCGTATGAAGCTAACTCAATTTCCAATTTTTGTTCTGCGTGACATTTTGATTTGACGTTTCGCTCAATGAAATCAAATGCAAACGCATGCAAGTCAATTTCGGGTGACGCAAAAAAACAAATTCGACGGCATGCGTACCAAAACGCAAGCCGCGAATATTAGGTTAGCCTGTAACGTTCACTATTCTCTAATAGATTATGTGAAAATGCAATATTTTCGCATTTAGCAAAATTAAAACACGTTTTTCGCTGTAAAGTGAACTGTTTAAGCAGTTTCAATTCGTTCTTCTTTTCGCTCTATTTACTTGTGGTACACTAATGTCAAGGCCTGTATGCAGTTCTCAAGAAAAGCTAAAATTCCATACAAAATGACGTACAAGCTAAGAAATTTTCTTAAGTCAAATTTCCTTCAGGCAGTACGCAGTTCTTAAGAAATTTGCTACGCTTTTTACTACGGTTTTCTAAAGTTTTTTGTGAAAAAAGAGCACACGGCAACCCAGGTTTGCAACAGAAATATATGCCCGTTCCATTATTTCTTGAGGAAAGAGTGAGGCAACAGGCTGTGAGGTATNTCTTGAGAGCTGCATATAGGGCTTAAACGGCCAGGACGGCGCAATCTTGTATTCTATCATTCTTGAATATATTCAATAAGTCTTCTTCTCTTCTGTAACCAGGGTTGCCGCTTTGGTATATTGTTACCAAAATTGTAGAAAAAATTTGGGTTGGTAAAAAGGTAAATGTTTTCTCATTTTGGTAAAATATTTTCTTTGAAAACAAATAAAGTTTAGTTCCCGCTTTATTTTCCGTAGTTAACTATATATTATAAATTTCCTTCCAAAAGTGTAGTCTACTTTATGGCATTAATTTTCGAACGTTTAAGGCACACCTTTTATATAAGAACATACATAAATACATACATACGTATCGATGAAAGGCGAACATATCGTGCTCCATTCCAAACTCATTTTACTGGAATCGTGAGCAGCTTTTTATTGCCTAATATTTAAATAATTCTGGACAGCCATGTAAGTACACCCCATGGTACAATAATTACAGGTATTGTCTTCCCAGAGAGCGCATATTCCGATCTGCGTTATTTGGAAAATATCATTGTGGCCCACACTAAAAGGTTGACTGTTAGGGAAAAGGGCTATTTCTATATATGTATGTCCATGTATTTTTTTTTAAACAAACCTTCTGGCAGAGAACTTATTTAATTTGCAAAAGCCAAAAAATAAACATTTGCTTAGTAACAAATCAAAAATTTGTATTGCCCAATTTATTTCAAACGCTTTTTCTTTTTTTTGAAAAATTATAAAAATTTAATTGAGCGAAAACCGAAAGCAAAGCCAACTAAAAGTAAAAGAATCAAAATTGAAATGCGTCAAAGTGAAAATAAGGAGCACGAATTTCGATGTGAAAGAAAGCTCTCTGGGAAGACAATACCTTTAATAATTATACCATGATTACACCCTATGATTGTTCACAAAGAAAAGAGTAAAAAATCACCACAGAAAACCGGTGGCAATAAATTTTTTTTAATCAACGGGAATTTTTAGCTGCACATTGTTGGGTTTACTAAAATTGCATGGGCTATAAAACTGCATACCCAAAATTGTTCTAAAAAGTGCGAAATTTTGACTAAATTTATTTTAGTTTTTCTATATAATGAAAATTGCTTGAATTCTGAATTTTTATGGGTTTGGTTAAAGCGCAAACAATATTCTTAAAAAAAAAAATTAAACAAATTTTTACTTGAAAAACATTGAGAATATGTAAACAAAATACCAAGCGCTTGTTTAAGTTACTGTATTTGTCTATAATAACTCCTGTTGAAGTTTTTTCAAATGATGAAGTTTCATTGTTACTTTTAGTTTCATTACTTTCGCGTTTAGTTGACGAAAACCGATAAGATGCCGTCAATATCATCTCAAATAAAAAGTTCCTTAAAAAACAATTTTGATTTTTTTTGAAATAACTAAAAAATTAGAACAAAACTATAGTTTTTATTAAAATATTAAAAGTTATTGGTAGATTTTTCATGTGGATGGTAAATATTTTTTTCGTCAGTGGCAACCCTGGCTGTAATCGCCTAAGCGATTTTGGCCGAGTTCAACAAAGCACGCCGTCTCTCCAAGCGAAGCCAAGTCCTTCTCCACTCTCTCTTCCTCTGCTTCCACCGGCGGGTTCTGAGTTAAATACTTTCAGAGCTGGAGAGTCAGTTTCTAATCGAATGACATGGCCAAGCCAGCGGCACCGCTGTATTTTAATTTGCTGTACCAATCTATTGCGATGTAAAGCTCCGCAAAATCTTTCTCTCGAATACTCCGAGAGCCGCCTCATCGGTTGTTGTCATTGCCCAAGTTTCTGTGCCTTAAATCAACACGGGCATAATGAGTGACGTATAGAGCGTTGTTTTCGTTCGTCGAGAGAGGACTTTCCTTCTAAATTGCCTACTCAGTCTAAAGTAGCACTTGTTGGCAAGAGTGATTCTGCGTTGAATTCCGATTTTGACATTATAATCGGTGCTAATGATGGTTCCCAAGTAAACGAAATTCTCCACTTTCTCGAAATTATAACAGTAACGCTGACTGTTTGTTTGATAACAAGAGATACATTGACATTATAATCGGTGCTAATGATGGTTCCCAAGTAAACGAAATTCTCCACTTTCTCGAAATTATAACAGTAACGCTGACTGTTTGTTTGATAACAAGAGATACATTGACATTATAATCGGTGCTAATGATGGTTCCCAAGTAAACGAAATTCTCCACTTTCTCGAAATTATAACAGTAACGCTGACTGTTTGTTTGATAACAAGAGATACATTGACATTATAATCGGTGCTAATGATGGTTCCCAAGTAAACGAAATTCTCCACTTTCTCGAAATTATAACAGTAACGCTGACTGTTTGCTTGATAACAAGAGATACAGTGACGAACAAAAGTATTGGCACAGTGAATTTTTCGCCATATATGCAAAGTTTTTTATTCTAATTTATTTTCGATAATTTTTTACAAAAATATAGTTCATTTTACACCAGAAAACGTAATAATAAAATCTCTAAACTTTGTGCAAAACTCAGGAAAATTCTTTAAATTTGCACACTGATTTGCAACTTTTTATTCAGATTTTTAAAAAAAATTCAAAGTATGCAGTTTTATAGCCCATTCAATTTAGTATAACAAAGTGAAAGTTTGAAGTCGCTAGAAAATCGCATTTATTTTTGGTAATGTTTTTTCACGTAAGTTCTTCCATACAAAGTAATTCGACAATTATTTTTTGTATGGAGAAAATGAGCAACACCTTCCACCAAAAAAATTGCCAAAAATCAACGTGATTTTCTAGAAACTTTAAACTTACACTTTGTTATACTAAATTTGAATGGGCTATAAAACTGCATACTTTGAACTTTTTTAAAAAATCTGAATAAAAAGTTGCAAATCAGTGTGCAAATTTAAAGAATTTTCCTGAGTTTTGCACAAAGTTTAGAGATTTTATTATTACGTTTTCTGGTGTAAAATGAACTATATTTTTGTAACAAATTATCGAAAATAAATTAGAATAAAGAACTTTGCATATATTGCGAAAAATTCACTGTGCCAATACTTCTGTTCGGCACTGTATTTCGTCTTATCCTCGTTTATCCCCAGCCCCTTTCGCTTTGCTTCTTTATCCAACTTGGAAAATTCAGAACAGACTTCGCGCTTTTTGTTACCGATGGTGCCGATGTCATCGGCATACGCTAGCAATTGCACTCTCCTGTGTAAATTGTTCCTGAGCGGTTCATTTCTGCAGCTCTTTATATCTTCTCTAACATCAGAGTAAAGAAATCACATGAAAGAGAGTCGCTTTGTCTGAAACCCTGTTTGGTGGTAGTGCTCAACGTCATTTTACGCAGCCCTATCAGTTTCACGGGGATGCCAAATTCAGACATCGCGGCGCATAGGTAACTCCTTTTAATGCAGCCGAAAGCGTCTTAGAAATCTACAAATAGATAGCGAGTGTCGATCCTTTTCTCACGAGACTTTTCCAAGATTGGCGTATTGTGAATACCTGATCTATGGTGGAGTTTCAAGATCTAAGGCCACACTGATAAAGCGCAATCAGTTCATTGACGGTGGGCTTCAGTCTTTCACAAAATGCGCTCGATAAGATCTTGTAACCTATGCTTAGAAGGCTGATCCCGAAGTAGTTGGCGGAAATGGCGGGGCCGCCTTTCTTTTTAATTGGGCAGAGCACACTTAAATTCCAGTGGCCGGGCATGCCTTCACCTGACTATAATCTGCATAGGTGTTGATGCATATAGCTTCTAAAGTCCTCGCTACCGTACTTGAATAGCTCAGCTGTCAGATCCAGCAGCTTTGTTGTTCTTCAGCCACGTAATCCCTATTCGTACCTCGCCATAGTCAGGCGGTGAAACATCGACTCCCTCATCATCCATAATTTAAGTACGTTCTGGACATCGGTGACGAGGTCGTCATTGTTGCTCTTGCAGGTGTTCAAATGGCAAATAAATCTCGCTTCCCTCTTCAGTTCCCTACAGCGATCCCACATAGCTCCTTTTTCTCCGCAGCTTCTTGACACTCCTCATCGTACCGGTTGTTCTTTCGGGCTCGTTGCAATTCGACACCTTCTTCGGCGGCGGTACTTAATGAGGAGTGCAGGTATGAAAGTCGACTAACGAATGCATTGGCCATCTGTTGTGATTGCAGCTTTTTGGCGTTGAGCTTTCCGTACATTTTTGGGAGCACATTTTTTGCTGCACAAGGGCGGCTGTGTTTCTTGGCTGCAACAAGATAGTAATCCGAGTCGACGTTTGAGCCTCAGAGTGTCACAACATGATTGATTTGATTCCTAGATTTTTGATCTGCAGACAGCCACATACTTAGCCACATACTTTTTATACTTGAACGAAGTACTGCATACTACCATGTTTCGGGCTCCGGCGAAGTCGTTCAGCCTTAGTCCGTTATCGAACGTTTCGTTGTGGAGGCTGAGTTTTTCGACGGTGGTTCCAAAGATCCTCTCCTTGCCCACCCTGGCATAGAAGTCGCCAAGCACGATTTTGTTATCTTGGCGGGGGCAGCGCTCGTATGTGGGCTTCAAGTGTTCATATAAGTTATCCTTGGCACGTCTCTTTCGTCGAGACGTGGACGTAAATCAGAGACATGTTGAAGAATCTTGTGTTTATGTGGATTGTGGCGAGATGTTTGTCCACCGTTATGAATGACAGTACTCGGTGACGGAGTCTCTCTCCCACCAAAATTCCAACACCAAATTTGGACTATTTTACATGGCAGCTGTAATAGACATCGCAAAGCCTTGTGCATTTCTTGGATGGACAAGCAAAACAACTAGCCGGACAGAGTCACCTTCCCAATTAAGAGTCACCTTCCCCATTAAGAGTCCGGACATTCATTGACTTTATTTAAAGAATGTTTAATAAAGGAAACCATGTTATCTTAACCGAATTAAATATGTGTTAAATGATTTCCCCTGAGTTCCTTTCCGGGGAAAAATATTCATCACACATCCCAATTAAAATATTCGTCGAACTTCCCAAGTAAAATCGCGTAAGCATCATTTATCGCTGTTGAGTCATACCCAGGAATGTTATAAATGATCTCTTGCAGACAGTGTCGGCCAAAGTGAAATTTTGGGGGATGAACTTTCATAATGATGCACCTTATTTAATGGTAGTGTTAACATGTAAGCAAACACTTGATTTTTGATGCATATACATGAATATGTACACTGGTGATCAAAAGTGAGTGCATGGTGATTTTTGTTTGTTTTTCAAGTGAACATTTTTCCTTTATACAGAATTTAGAAAAACTCAACAATTTTTCATAAGAATTTTGAAGTCTATATGAATTTTTGAAAAAAATTTTAGTTATAGTAGTTATCTTAAATTCTAGTAAAACAAGTGAATTTCTTGTCGAATAAAATGTGTAAGACAGTTTTCAAAAAATTAAAAATCAATGCTAGTTTTTAACCGACTTCAAAAAGGAGTAGGTTATCAATTCTTCGGAATATTTTTTTGTGTATGTTACGGCATAACCGATTTCTATATTTAGTTTTTTAAAAAGAAGCTAGTACCTCAGAGGTGGTTCATATCAATTTGGTTTACACATATAAGATCATTGATTTATGAAGAAATTAATGGTAGTCTTAAATTTTTGAATTGAATACAGTTTTGTTTTTTCGCTTAAAAATTACTTGTTATAAATCGCACATGTTACTAAATACTAAAAATTAATGCGACTTTTTAGCCGCTTAAAACTTGCACCTGTTTTACTAGAATCTCATAAGCCATGTATCTGCATACCGAAAATTTTTTTGGAAATTCAGATTTTAAAGTTCAAAATTTTGATGAAATTTTGTTGAATTTTCTAAACACTGTATAAAGTTTAAAACAAATTCGAGTTAAAGCTTCGAACATATTTTTAAAAATAAAAAACAAAACAATTTTAACCTTTTTTATATGGGGAAAAAACTATTTTTCGTAGAAAAAAACTCTCAATCGTTTATTTAATAATACTAACTATTTTCTATGGATGCCCCAAAACCCGAAAAATGCAATGGAAGAACCCATAAAAAATCGTTAATATTAAACAAATTTTAAATAAACAATCGGGTAATATTTTTTGAAGTCTCCTGAAGAGAAACTGAGTTTGCTGTTTGAAAAATATTGATATTCAAGGATTCTATACCATTTCTACGAAAAACAGTTTTTTCTCCATATAAAATACATGGGAAACTTTGAGCACTTTGAGCCCCCTCTAAATCTCTTTCGATTCATCTAAAACTTTGCATACTTTAGTCTTTAGGCTATTCACTCATTTCCAAGGGGTGAGAAGGAGAATCCAAACACTTTTATTTTTCTCCATATAACTAGGGGCCACCCTAATGTACATACATACCTAGCGTATAAGTTCTTATGCATTGAGTGCAAAAGAGTGTATTTTATTTAGTACAAACCGAAATGAAATTTTATGTGCCTAAATATTTCTTGCTTAGCACCATATAAAAAAAGTGTTTTATGTAATGTACATAAATGTGATATATGTACCATATGTATGTACATGCATTTGTATGTAATGCTGCATAACAAGCCAATTAATTCAATTATTCGATTTCTTTTGTTTTGTTAACTCCGTTAAATTAACTAATTTTATGAATTAATACAATTATTTGTCATTTTTTATGGAATCGGCATCGGCATTGGCCGATTCTTTCCCCATAAGCCGATTAATCGGCATCGGCATCGGTATCTGAAAAAAAAAATTGGAATCGGTCGGAATCTACTTTAGCCACTTCTCTCATTCATGTCTGAGCATAGATTCATGATCAAGATCTATACATAGAAAAAGAATAAAAATTGCCTCTCTCTGCGCATATCGTCCCAGGGCGATTTTTTGCTTTCACGCCTTCATGTCGAAAAAGCCACAAAACTTGATTTGTCACAGCGGCCAATTTTTGCGAAATTTTCATTTAAACTGGCTATATCTCAGACGTTTATGTATCGATTAATTTGAAATTTGTACACAATAAACTAAATGCATTTCAACATTTCACTTAATATTACTTCCAAAATGATTTGTACAAGTGCCCAGTAAAAATATTTGTCATCTAGAGGCGAGCGCCCGCTCGTGGGTGTCACCATAATATTGTTATAACTTTAGAACTACTTGTTGTCTAAACTTGAAACTTTCCCAAAAATGTCCGAATATATTTGTCTTTAATGCTGCATTAAAACAAAACAAAAATTTTGAACTTCGTAACACAACTTTTGCATTTGTAAAAACCACCTCCTTAATTTTTATAAAAATGTTAAAATATCCGCCATTTTGTTTTAAATAAGTATTAAGAAGTGCAGTTAGACTCAGCTTCTTTAGAATAGTATCTAGTTTATTGCGTAAAAATTGCAAATCAATCGATACACAAACGTCTGAGATATAGCGAGTTTAAATGAAAATTTCGCAAAAATTTTCCGCAGTGAAAAGTCCGGTTTTGTGGCTTTTTCGACATAAAGGCATAAGTAAAAATTTGGTTAAAATTAACTGTAAATGTATTTTTGAATAAGCTATCGATTACAATTGGTTCACTTCACTTCAATTTTCCGCTCCATCAGCTGTTCGCCCTCGGCTGATCGCCATATTGCCCCACCGCCGTTCTCATAACTTACTTGCATGGCAGCAGCCGAATTCCAACATTTGCTATCGCAAATTTTAATCGCCAATAATCTCCAAAAGCATAGCAGGTGCGCCTACCAACACGCAATATCTAGTTACATGCCCCTCATTCTGCCAGATTTTACATTTCATCTGTTACTTCTCCATGTCATATATATATTTTAAGGTCCCACTGCTTTATATTTAGATAATTTTGGGGACGAAAATTTTGCGTAGCGATAGTCAAAATTCCACTGCAGAGCTGCCACAGACTTGATCATGAAAAAATCGAAAATGATGCGGTAGAAATGTATTTATATCGCGTTATAAAAGAAAACAATGTGCATTCTACGTTCGTGAATGCGGAAATCTTTTAAAACGCAAACAGTCAACGACGCAGCGTAGACGTAGGTTGACACAGACACGATCTACCTTATAGGCCCGTCCACATACAACTTTGGCGTTGCGTCGGCGCTAGCGTCGCTTTGACAGCAGCGCGAGTAACGACCGTGCTTGCTACAATGAACGCTTAGCAGCGAATACTTTGGTAACTAAATTAACATACTAGCAGCAGATAAATCAAAATTTTTATATCAATAATTGCATTAAAAACTATATTTCATTGATTAAAAAGGAAAATTATTTCACAAAACTTTGATTATTTGGAACAGCTGACGAGCGACATACGAGAAAAGTTGAGAGTTGGCCATCTTGCTGTTTTGCTACTGCGTTGGCGTTGCCCAACTTTGGTTATGGGGAGACTTTCATATAAATGCGTGTATTTATAGCACAGTATATACAGTAAAATCTGATCAGGGTTGATAATGAGAAGGATCATGAATTTTGTTGATTCAGAGTTGTATACAAAATTATTCTGGTATGAAAGGGAGCAAAAATCGTACTATGGCAGAGTGGCACAAGTCATGACTGTGTAATAGGGCCCGAAACTATTGCAAAAGTGTAAAAACATTGCAAATTTTTGTCTATTATTATAAATACTAGTATAGATTATCATAGTTCAGTGTATAATTTGTTATATTACACCGCACATGATAATGAACTTTTAAATGTTGAAAACGCTTGTAACTTGTAGACCACTCAAACTTGGGTGTGCTTAATGGACTGTCTGGGCGGATGTGCTGGCAGTCATTGGGATCTGTATAGCTATATAAACCTTGTTTCTTTTTAAATAAAGACTTAAATATATTCGGAAATTTAGAATTTGGCTTGATAAATTCACAAAATTTTCGGTTTTCATAAATAATTTAATCTTACAATGGAATTTTTTTTTATTTTAAACTTACATTTAAGAAAACTCCATTCAATGCTATAATTACGATTTGAGTTTTCCAGTTTATAAAACACAAGCGTTATTTATGTACTTAACTATTGATATTATTCTTCATTACGCATGAATATCAGCATTCATTAAAGATGAATATTATACTTAACCTACATTTTGTTCTTAAATAACACATAATTGTGTATATTTTATCCTCGAAATGTACTTTTTCTAATCGTGAGGCGAAATTCCCCACAGTAAGTGTTGCCGTGCGCGCAAAACGAACACGCTGCACACAACCCAAAAGTACTCCTCGGGGACCAAATGGTGAAAAACTGCGAAAAGGTTTATGACTGTATATACTTAGGGGATTCCCTTAAGCTCGAAAGTGGCTCGAAAACCACGAAACCTCGAAACTTTTCCAGCCTCGAAAAACAACTGTCAAAAACTGTATGAGTGGCGATTTTCGCGTGCCTCGAAAACTTTCGAGGCAAATTAGTCGCGAAAAAAGCCTCGAAAAGTCGTTCGTAAGTTTCAGTGTTGCCTTTATATCCGAATATTCTACGAACTTCATACAATTTACATTTTTCACTTTTTCGTGGCATTTTCAATGCTGATTTTATATGTATTTATTTCAGCTGATGCGATGTATTATACAAAAAACTCTGAATGAGCTGTCAAACTTCGGAATTTCTCCATTGTTTACGAGGCTGAAAAAAGGTGCATTCCCAAAAACAGCCTCGAAAACTTTCGAGGTTTTCGAGTTTTCTGCTCTTCGCGTTTAAGGGAATCCCCTAACTGTAATTCATAGTCAGCTGTCGAAGCGAGCCAACGCCATACGCCAAAGTTGTATGTAAACGGGCTTTATGGGATTCGCGTGTTAACGAAAACTCACCACCGCATCACGATGCAATAATACAAGGTGTTACCGATTGGCAACTTCTCGCTCTAATTCCGCCATATTGACTGCCTTAGCTGAAACAGTGTTACTCCTTTAACAATTCTTTGCCTAATAATATAGTTGAATTTCTTTTATTTTTTCTCTGTATATACATTTTGTTTCCTCAAAAAGGTATTATATCTAATTTTTTTTTTCATTTCATTGCGAATATGCTATAAAAAAGCTAATTTTGTTTAGAAGAAAATATGAAATCTTCGGCCCTATTCTGCATTTCGACTCGAATCGAAATTTTCTCCATTTGGCAACTTTGGTATTCTGCGTTTCGTTTCGTTTCGATCAATGTTCGAAATTTTCGATTCTAGCTATTCTATATTTTTATCGCAGTTACGTTTTTGTAAGTTGCAAATTTGTTGGCGGGAACCATTCAATTGTTTTTTTCGTGGGTTTGAATAATAAAATTTTACAAAAAATGTAAGTGAAAATTACTGTGGATGATTGTAAAAATCATTATAAGTGAATTTTCTTAATTTTTGTGTTTTCGCAATTTTTTTATCATGTTTATAGGTCTAAAACAACAACACCAGGGCAATATGAGAAATTGGCTGAAATGATGGCAGCCAAAAGAGATATAGCGCAGGGTTTTCAATAGCGACCCAAAGAAGAAGTGCAGGAGTTTTGGAACGAGGTAGCAACTTCCCTAAATGCATTAGGTCCCCCATCTAAGGACTCCAATGCATGGAGAAAGGTTAGGTATTACTGAAAATAACAGGAATTTGTAAAATAGATTGAACGGTTTCTTACAGCTGTGGATTGACTGGAAATGCTACATAAATCGCAAGCTATCAAATAACAAAAAAGAAATGATGAGCACCGGTTCAAGGCAAAGCCGTTTGCAGCGCACAACCCCACTTGAAGAGCAAGTCATAGAATTGACGGGCTTAATAACGTGCACAAGTGGAATTAGAGGTGCGCTGGATTTTGGAGATAGTCCTCAGGTCCAACACGATACCCAAACTGAAATGGACATTTCTGCTTATTCTGTGGATCGATAGTTTACCTTCAACCAGTAGAGCAAGCAGCCAACACCGAAAAAGAAGGAGATAAAGGGAGGACAATTCTTCTTTACTGAAAGAACAAATTGAACTTCAAAAGGAATTCCATGCCGAGACAAAAAAATTCAATGAAGCTGCCATGAATAGAATGGAGGAAATGGCGACACATTTGCGGCGCATGAACCGTTCCCTTGAAAAGGTGGCGGACCCTGCAGCAAGGCAACTGCAGGAAGAGCAACGGCACAACAAAATTAAAGAGGAACTTTTAAAGCGGAAAATTGAGATTAAGATGGAGATGTTAAGGCTGGAGCATTCAGACCCTAATCTTGATTAGCAACTTCAAACACGTTGAAGAACTTGATTGTTAAACTTGTACCTAAAATTTTTAATTTGTATTTTCTTTTTTTGTTTTTATTAAATACATATTAACCACCGTGATATATAAGTATAAATCATAAATTGTGAAATGCACTGAATACCATTTATTTTGAAATATTATATAATATAAATGAAAGTTTTGTATCACATAACCAATCTGAGATTATTGTTAAAACTATAGACCGGTTGGGTGAACAGCCAAGACGTTTACTTCTTAAGTGTGACAAAACAAAATCAAGTAATATATTTAGCATAAATGAATACACCAGCATAAAAAATCTGCATACTCAAAATGTTCAATATGTCCTCATATTTACACATACCTATGTATATAATTTAAGAGAAGATATTTCGCTGCAAAGCAATGGTTATAATTGTTAGTTTACCTTACAAAATTGCGGAGGAATATTACAGAGTATACGGAAAATAGTTTATTTTTTTTTTTATTTTTTATTTTGAATAGCGTCTGGTCCGGCTATTTGGTTTACTGTACAGGTATGTAGAGCTATGAATTTAAAAAATACATCAGGGTTTAGTAGAGATATTCGCTTTTGACCACTATGTTTTGTACATTTGCCAGTGCTGCAAAGCTTTTGACTGCCATTCAACTGGGCTTGGGTCCCGCCACGTTAAAACCATGCCCAATGAAAAAAACACATGCCTCAGATGATACCCCCTTCTTTTGATGACGATCACGGCAAACATAGGAGGGACTATGATTTTAGGGTATGCACTTGGAATATCCGAACACTTAATCGGGATGGTGCCTCTGCCCGGCTGGTTGATGTCCTAGGGAAAATAAAGGCTGGCATCACCGCCACCTACGAAATGCGATGGACGGGGCGAGGAAGGTATGCGTGGATCCTTGCGACGTCTACTACAGTTGCCACGTAAAGGAGTGCAATTCGGTGTTGGATTTGTGGTGGGAGAGTGAACGCCGGAGTGGACGAAAGTCTAGCCACAATCCGCATCAAAGCGAGATTCTTCAACATCTCATTCATATGTCCCAATGCCCCGATGGAAGAGAGGGAAGAGGCATCCAAGGCGCTCTTAGCTTAGATCGTACATATTAGTTGAGGGTGATCGATTTCGCCGGGCCCGAAAGTTGACAGTATGTATTACTGGGTTCTAGCATAAAAAGATCCATCAAGCTACATGGATGTCTCCACATCGAAAAACGGGAAACCAAATCGAGCATGTTGTGATAGATGGAAGGCATGCTTCCATGTTTTAGATGTACATACGTACACTCCGAGGGGCAAACATCGACTCTTCTTCTTCTTCTTGATTGGCGCTGTAACCGCCTAAGCGATTTTGGCCGAGTCCAAAACAGCACGCCAGTCATTTCTCTTCTGTGCTAACTGACGCCAATTGAAAATGCCAAGTGAAGCCAAGTCCTTCTCCACCTGGTCTTTCCAACGCAGAGGAGGCCTTCCTCTTCCTCTGTTACCAGCATCGCGACCCAACCTCGGAGCAGCAAAAAAAAGGGCCCCCAAACAATGCAAGGAAAGTTCAACGTAGAAAAGCTGCAATCAAAACAGACGGCCAATGGATTCGGCGCTCGACACTCACACCTGCTGTGAGAGAGCACTCTTCAACAAACCGACTTGCGCGATCAGTGGAACCACATTTCCCGCTCATTACTGGTACGATGACGAGTGTGAGAAAATGCTTGAAATGCTGTCCGACAGAAAAAACACCCGAAATTTTTAGCAGAGAGTTGAGCGACTTACGGAAGGTTTCAAGACTCTTGTAGGAACAACCATGGCGACCTAGTGACCGATGTCCAGAGTGTACTCAGATTAGTGAGGAGGGAACACTTTTCGACCCTTTTGAATGGCAGAAGCACTGAAAGAAGTGGAGAAGATGAACCCGAGGTCCCAGTCGATGACGATGGAGTCGATATCCCAGCGCCTGACTATGACGAAAAGTGCCTAAGCTGCTTGAGCTGACGGCCTGTCAGCTGAGCTTTTTAATTACGATGGCAAGGAGGTAATAAAGTGCATGCCCGACGACTGGAATTCAGGTGCGTTCTGCCCAATCCACAAGAAAGGCGACCCCGCCATGCGTGCCAACTACCGCGGGATCAGCCTTTTAAGCATAGGTTGCAAGGTCTTATCGAATGTATTGTCTACCATAGACCAGGTATTCACAATACGCCAAATTTTGGAAAATACCCGCGAGAAAAGAATCGGCACTCACCACCCATTTGTCGACTTTAAAGCCTATATGCCGCTATGTCTGAATTTGGCATCCTCTCAAAACTCATACGGCTGTGAAAAATTACGTTGAGCAATACCACCAGCTCTGCTCTGTTGCCGTTCGCCNTTTTATATCAACTTTTGTGAACTTCTGTTTATTTGTTTTTTTGTACAACATATTTACCTCTATTGGTTACAATAATTTTAAGCTAAAATAAACAATTTTTTAGTAAGTTATTGGTTTTGAATTTTTTTTTTGTATGAATATACAGTTTTATAGCCAATTCAGTTTTAGTGTAATAATGCACAAGTTTCAAGTGGATAAAAATTTCCGTTGATTTTTTAGAATCTTTTTGCAGGTGTGTAGCGCTGTCACTGAATTTCAAAATATGTAAATGTTTGAAGAAATTAAAAAAAGCACTTAAAAGGGGAAAATTATATGTATATTTGTAAATGGGGTACTTTGGCGGGTTGGGTACATAAGCGGGGAGGGACTTAAAAGAGGGATTTTGTTCAGATTACATTAAAAAATTCATGGTGCCCAAAAATGTGGGGAACTTAAGCGGGTTAGGTACTTCAGCGGGGGAGTACTTAAGCGGGTTTCACTGTATTAATATTTATTTATTTACATAAAAAACATATTTTTTTTACTTTTTTATTATACCCGTTTTTAGTAAATTTTTAAAAAGAAAAATTTAATAAATTTTTGAAAAGTACGTTGTCTCTAATACGATTACCCACGGTAGCATAATTGGAATCACCGCTTTGTTCTTCTTCTGCCTCCTGGCGGATTTCAAAGTTCAATTCGTTTGCATTCAAATCTTCCACTCTGTAGTGAATGCAAATGTTGAAGTGCGCAAGCAACGTTTATAATTTAACTGACTTTTTTCGGTAAGTAATGCAGTTTCCGTGCACCCAACAAGCATCGGAAACGGTTTTTCAAGACTCCGATAGTGCGCTCCACTATATTTCTAGTTCTGGAGTGGCGCATGTTGTAATTGCTGTGTTGGGTGCCTTCACTTACAGACCGATATGGAGTCATTAGCCAGGGCTCCAAAGGGTACCCCGCATCGCCTGTTAATAAAAGGGATCATTGTTCACAACTGAGTTATACACACGACTTTCACAAGTAAATAAATACCTAACAACCAGGTGTTTCTTTCACCTTCCCGATATCGCCGTTCCATATAAAATCGCAGTTTACTCAAACCCCATATATGCGAGTCGTGATTGGATCCGGAATATCTCGCATCAATACTTCTTATACGCATTTTGTTATCGCACACCTGAAAATAGAAATTAAATTTACGAAAACAATTAAATCAAATTACGGCACTGATGTAATTGAAATAAAGCTCACCACCATAAAATCCTTTTCTGTTGTAATACAGAAAATCTTCTTCATGTGGCTTGATTATTCTTAGGGGGCGTCCATAAATCATGTGACCACTTTAGGGGGAGGGGGGGGTTAGGTAAATGATCACTATCGATCACGTAGGGGGGGGGGGGTGTTTCGTATTATCACGTGATTTGCTTTAATCTCAATAATAACCACATTTCCCTTTCTATTAAATATTTTGCATATGGCAATCATATCAGCTGACTGAGAGCGTAGTCGATAAATATGTATATATGTATTTATGTAAAAAGTTTCAAAATATAACCGAAAACTTGCAAGTCGTGTCGCGTAGAACCCATTCCAATTTTTATTCAAACTCTTCCTATGATTTAAGTTCAAAAAGTTATGGTGAAATGAATTCCAATCTTCACTTGCAGCTATTTCGTGCATATGTTGCACGACATACAAATAAAACAAAAGCAGCGTGCCAGGAAAGTACAAACATCTTCTGGAGAGATGCTAAAAAAACTTGTACAGACAAAACTGATTTCGAAAGCATTATTTTAAATAAAATTAAAGAGCTAAAGCAGTCAACGACAAAAGTTAAGATCACCAATATTGCCCAGTACTTCCAACACCCCAATGAAAAGGTGATGACAGATTTTAGTTTATTAAAAGTTTGTAATAGTAATGCATTATTGTATTATGCATTTCAGAACAATGATAAAGAAACGCCTCAACTGAACGATAGTTCTACCCCCGCAATTGAACCCGACTGCAGCCAGAGTGAAACCGCAGACGTAGTTCAAAATAGCAAGGACTCTGAAGAGTTTACTACGCCAATTTGTCGTAATACCCCAGCGCAGGACGTTCTGCGGAATCAAATTTCTTTACTGAAAGCTGAATACAATGTGGCATTGCTCCGTGGAAAATCAAACGAAATTTCTAAAATCAAAAAACGTATTGAGTCTTGTAAAAAACATCTCCGAAGAAAAAAGCTTCACGCTATTCACTCCAAAAAGCATAGGTTAACTCTTAAATCGAAACTAGCAGAAATAAGTGCAAATAATGTCGACGCAGCCAATGTAACACATAGTACTCCAGGCCGTCCTCGTATTGAATGTAAGCAGCCTGAGTTACTCAAAACAATTGTCGACATAGCCATGTTTGGTGCTTCTGCCAACGAACGTCGGCGAAGTGAAATTGTACGGAGTTGTCAAACCTTAAGCGACCTTCATGAAAAATTGTTACATCTCGGTTACCAAATATCTAGAAGCGCGACATATTTGCGATTAATGCCAAAAAATTGTAAAACGTCGGAAGGAAAAAAGCACGTTGTTACCCTACCTTTTAATTGAGTCGGCCAGAGGCTGATCATCACAAAAGCCATTTGGACCAGCACTTCTGTGTCGCTACCATTAGATCGTTGGAAATGCTGGCAAGTATTCTAGGCCCGCTGCAAGCATGCTTTCTATCGCAAGATGATAAAGCTCGTGTACCAATAGGTTTAGCAGCTGCTAACAAGCAGGCACCTGTCTTAATGCATATGGAGTACCGCGTTTCGCTTCCTGATCACGATTGGATGATAGCCGCCAGACACAAGTTGATACCTAGCGTTTATGCTGCATGTGTAATACAAAATGGTGAAATAGGACGTCCGGAAGCAGTAACCTACTCTGGACCATCTTATATTGCCATCAGAAGTGGAAAGCACTCGTCATCGACCGCATCCACACATGCATTTGATTTTGAAAAACTTATCACATTAACTCAATTCCGAAATGTCATAAAAGATAATTGTGGACGTGTTAAGCCGGTTATTTTTGTGTCTTCTGACGGAGGCCCGGATGAAAATCCTAGATACCCCAAGGTGGTTGCACATGCAATTCATCACTTTCAAAAACATGACCTCGACGCTATTTTTATATTCACAAACGCACCTGGTAGAAGCGCCTTTAATAGGGTTGAACGCAGAATGGCTCCATTAAGTCGGGAATTGGCGGGGGTAATACTACCTCACGATTCTTTCGGCAACCATCTAGATGGAAATGGGAAAACTGTTGATCCAACATTAGAGAAGATAAATTTTCGTAAAGCTGGTGAGGTGTTAGCTGAAATATGGAGTGGTATGGTCATCGACAGCTACGAAGTATTTGCAGAGTACATTGAAGCAGATGCTAGAGCTGAAAATTTTGTTCCGGTATTACCATGTACTAAGTGGTACAGCACACACGTTCGAGAAAGTCAGTATATGCTTCAAATAGTTAAATGCACTAATATCGATTGCTGTGGACAAATGCGGAGCTCCCTACTTCAAATTTTACATCACCGCTTTTTACCTCCTCCATACCCTCTTCTGCAAACACCTAGTGGTCTAATTGTCCCAAAACCTGACGCGCATGATGGAAAACATTTCGCGCCTTTACTTTTAAGACTATCGTTGGGATCGAAACATTTAAATTTTGATATAAATAAAATGGCCTACGACTTCTTTTGTCCAACCATAAAAGGGTTGATCACCGAACGCATGTGCATTAACTGTCAGCTATACTTCAGCTCAAAAAAAGGTCTGCATAATCATCTTCAGTCTTTGCATAAAAAGAAAAGAAATTTTGAACCAATACGTTCGTTAAGGATCCTTAATCGTCGTCCAGCTGAAGTTCTGTGTATTTTAAATGGAAGTGACGGAACAAATGTGGTAGAGTGGCACGATGAAAACGATATTGTTGATGATGACGTAGAGCCAGCGCCTATAGATGAGAAGCTTTCTATCGTTAGTGTAACTGACGTATGTGCAAACCCATGGCTTGATGCATAATCAGGTTATTTAAAAAATGTTTCCCTGGCTAAGACGCACTACCTTAACTCAAATGAATTTTTGTACTTTTTATGTTACGTATTTATTGTATTTATTTAAATGAAGTGTTAAATGAAAATTTTAATTTTTCTGCTTAGAGCAAAAAAACCTTTTAATTTCTCAGTAAATAATCACGTGATTTTCGCGGGGGGGGGGATTCGCATAACATCACCATAGATCACTATGGGGGGGGGGAGGGTCCCAAAATGTAAAAAAAATGATCACGTGATTTCTGAACGCCCCCTTATATGCGTGCCATCAACGCACATGATGACCCCTGGGAAGCCAGCCTTCGCATAAAACTCCTGTTTTGCTTGTATTTTTATACCTTTCATGAGCATGAAATGGTATTATAACTTTGGTCCGATGTTTGTAAGTACCAGAATAAGAAGAGATAGACCCATTAAAATGTATACTAAAATGATCAGCACGTCGAGCTGAGTCGATTTAGCCATGCCCGTCTGTCCGTCTGTCTGTCTGTCCGTCTGTTTGTATGCAATCTAGTCTCTCAGTTTTCGTGATATCCGGATGAAATTTGGTAGGTGGGTGTATTTTTATAATCAAATAAAACACCTCTTTGAGTTAAAATTTTCGAGTGACGAAAGCTGAACTAGAAACACAAAATTTATGATATCAATTTCGTGACGAAAATTATACGAATTTTTTGATTTTTTCTCAAGTAGTTTCGCTCAGTGGCAATTTATACATATGTATGTAAGTAGTAGCGGCACATTGGGTGAACTAAATGCATTCATACATACATATTAAGGTACAACTACACTGAGGGAAAAAAATATTAAAATCAAATAGAAACGTAATTGATCTTACTATAAACGTCAACGAAAGTACTGTATATTGGTAAATATTCAATTCAATTACGCGCATATTAAAATGACCGCGTTCATACTGAAAAAGCATCCGCGAAGTGAATAATCAAGACAAAAACTAAAAAAAAAAAATTTAATTTGCATGTTGCCTGCAGTGGTATTCGAACCCTGACCATCTCCGGATATAAACAACTTGTGGCAAGCATCTTTGTGCACTCAGCTACACCCAGACATATAAATTTGCTTTCAAATGCTGAATATCCATCAACACCACAGCACGCGATTTGTACTATGTATGTGTGTGTTGCCACCGCTCTCAGAGCGGCGCCTTGCATGCTTGGGGTGCGTATGAACACTCATATATATACTCAGATGTGAACAGTCAAATACGTGCGTAATAAATTTTGTATGAAAATATTATTTTTAAATACGAACATTTTTAAACGATAATCAAATATAAAGTATTCATTTTTATTATGCATTATTTCCCTCAGTGTATAGGTAAATACCAGGCAGGTTAAGTGCGGGTGATAAACCCATGTAGCATAGTTATATACTGTGTACATACCTGCAATTAAAATGGGGAAGAATGTTACAATTTCGGCATGTGACCGAAAAAAACTCTAAAATACACATAAATTGTGGCTTCCAAGACATGTACGAAGTGATTAGCACAGCTACATCCTTCAACTTGTCAACTCACGGGAAATTCCCCGTTTTGCAGGGAATTTCGGTTTAAGTGGCAACCGGGGAATGGGCAATTTTTTTCGGGAATTGGGTATGTTATTTTTATATCTTAAAGTAACCAAATTAGACGGATATGTTAATTTTTAACCATTTGACCCTTTTTGGAGCGACATTTTTTCAATTTGAATCGAAATATCTCCACAACAAGAGTTTTCCCAGATATAAGCTATATACCAGATGAAAGCTAAGGTTGTGGGCTAGACTTGTGGAAACTTATAATAAAATCGACTGACCAGTTTTTGAGAAAATGCCCGAAATCTCTATTTTCAGCAGCCCGATTTTTAGTTTTTAGGCGATAACGTTATGGCGTATTTACATTTTATAAACACAAAAGATAGCGTTAGATAGCTTGTTTGAAGACCCTTCTACTGATATCCATATCAATGACATGGACTGAGTAGTGCGGCCTCAGTGGTAGTTTAAAAAATTGCCTTTTTTCGAATTTCAGGCAGCAGCCACGCCCACACAGGCATACGAATCAAAACATCCTGGAACAAAGCCTTCTTAGTTTTTTGTGTACTTTAATTCCTGAAAGTTGGAAAAAAATTAAATGATGGTACGTACAGACGCCACATACATACCAAAGCATCTCGTAGTGGAGACACGAACCAAAACACATTTACCTCTATATCTTTCCAACTTGTAGCCGAAACTTAATAAATAAGGTATCGTTTGAAAGGTATTGGCCTATAGAATAACAGTAAATATGTTGGGTGTGCCCACATGCCCCCTTAAACCGGCAAAAGCAAACAAACGTTTTTTGTTTCGCAACGCTTTAGCCTAATTTTTAAGAATCCGGTTAATCGTTTACGAAGCTTGAATATATTTTCTGGACACACTCTGCAACACCTTTCCAACAAGTCGATTGGACGTCTGGATAAAAACTTCCAAATCTCGTGTATATATAAGCGAGTCATTTCAGCATGCTACTGTTGCTGCTTTCGTCACTCGCGCGCACTGCCGTGCGCTGTGATATTTAATAGAGCTCTTGATATTCGATTAATAGATAAAGCCAATATTATGCATACATGTTCAGATGTGTATCGATTTGTCGTGACGTGTTTTCAGTTAATTTCACGCTTGCTTGCTAGTCCAGTTGATGGTATCTGTGATTTCGCAATCTTACGAAGTACCTCCTCAAACAGATGTGAATGTGTCGTAATCATACACCCCTATTGCGAGTGTCGACTGGCAGTAGAATAGAAATTTGTCGATCGAGTCGATCATCTTTTATTTTGCTATTGTGTAACTTGATCGATAAAAATTTGTACTATTGTGAATGGTTGACCAAATTGTAAACAGCTGTTTGTTTGTTTACATTTGTTTCTTTAGTGTTTCATTTATATCATTTTTAAAACAATTGCTTTATTATAAAATTAAAAAAAATGGATACAGTTGAAATATGGTTTAGTGATGAGGAAGATGATGTGGAAGGCAATAGATTAGTAGAGTTGGCTAAAGCAAGAAGGAAATTGCGAGATTCGTCGAATCCCTTGGAGTTGGAAGATGAAGTGTATGTACATACATATGTGAATTTTATGAATAGCAGTTGCGTTCCAGATGCTTCACGATTTGCAGGAAAAGCTGTTTTCGCCATTAATAAACCTTATGGAAGGTGGCCCCGTGGAACAACTTCCTGTAAAAACCCGCAAATCGTGAAGCATCTGGAACGCAACTAGTTTAAGCAATTCGGTACAGTTAAGTTATTTGTACAATGATTTTGGGTATTTGTGTCCAAACGCGTGACCCGATTTAAAAACTTTAACATACGCGTGTAGTGAAAGAATTAAACTTTAATTTAAAATAAAGATTTCAAATTTCTGAGTACTAGTATATTAATAAATTATGCAGTTTTTCGTAAATTTTGATGTTAGTTCTGCGCAAAAACAGTGGATGGCGTAGCCGGAGTTATATGCACAAGAAATGTTGAATATCTTTCACAATAGAAGCGGAGCTTCCGCCCCTCTTCTCTGGGAAGACAGAAAGGAGAATTCTACTTATTAAAGGTTATAATCCGTAAACGCCTAAGCAGAAAGAAGTTGTGCGCAAAAATACTGTGGTCAGTGAGTTTACATTTTCTATGTCGAAGTGCTAATTTTACCCAATTTTGAAATGGGCCCGGGGTCTGTAGAAGGGTCAGAGAGGGGAAGGATGACTTGTCTTATAGTTTGGATTGTGCTCTTTCTAATGGATGGGGTTTTAGCTTCCCCTTCGCTGCACGCCACAAAATCATAGTACAAATAACTAAACATTTCCCAAGAAATTTACTAAACAACCAACTTTACAGGTTTTTGAAAAATTATCGTTTGCCGAAAGCTGCATTTACATATTTGCTTGAAACATTGGAAAGCAAACTACAAGCTGGTGTAAGAAAAACATCGATACCCCTAATTTTAAAACTAGCAGCGACTTTAAGATTCTGTGCTCAGGGATCCTACCAACTGAGTGTAGGAAACGATAGTAATATTGGACTTGGCCAATCTACTGTTTCCCTGGTTTTGACAGAAATGTTTCATGCTTTGGAAGAGCACGTGTGTAAAAATTGGATAAAAATGAATTACACTGATGAAGAGAAACGAAAGGCGAAAATGTATTTTTTTGAGAAAAGTGGAATTCCAGGCGTAATAGGTTGCATTGATGGGACACATATTAAAATCGTTGCCCCAAAAAAGGATCTTCAACACCTTTACTATAACCGAAAAGGGTACTTTAGCTTAAACGCGATGATAGTAAGTATTTACGTAAAATATTAAATGAAAGTATTATTTAAATATGTTCATTTACAGGTCTGTGATAACGCTCTGAGGATTCGTTACATCAATGCAAGATATCCTGGGGCAACGCACGATGCTACGGTTTTCAATATGTCTTCTTTAAAACCCCAATTAGAAGATGACTACCGCAGGGGTGAAAGGAATTTATTATTAGGTTTGTTATTATCAAATTTATTGGACATTTCGATGGCTTTTACACAAATTTGTATATAATTTTCAGGTGACGCAGGATATGCTTTACAGCCGTATATGCTTACTCCATTCCGGAACCCCGATGACGGATCAGTGCAGGGTATATTTAACAAAAGGCATGCAAAAGCTAGGAATATTGTGGAACGCACGATTGGGGTGTTGAAAAATCGGTTTAGGTGTTTGTTAGGTGCTCGTGCGCTGCACTATGAGCCAAAGAAAGCCACCCAAATAATAAACGTTTGCGTAGCACTGCACAATATATGCATTTTTTACAATGTTGAGTCTTCGAATGAAGAAATTTATGATAGCCAAGACCCAGAAAACTATGAAGATCAAAGTGACATCAATTTTCAAGCAGGCCATATAAATCAAGAAGCCGTAGAAATAAGAAATAACATTTTACAACATATGCGACTTCAGTCTTAAATCTTATTTTTTATTTTTTGTACGTATTCATTAAAGTTCAGTTTTTTTAAGTTTTATTAAATTGTTATCATTCAGGTAATTCAAGCAACATAAACAAAAAATCTTCATTTTCAATAAAAAAAATAGCCTCATGTGTACAAATTAATAGGGTCGCGATATTTTGACAAGTTTTGACTATTTCTTTTGTTTGTTTAATGTTAATTAACTTTTTATAAAAGTATAGTCTATATGTAACAAAAACTATATAAATCCTAATATCAGACTTTGTGAAAAAATTATAAAAACTGCAGTTTCACCGATATTTCAAACTTTATCAGAAATAAAAATAGTATTTAAATTATTTTTTGTAGCCCATTAAATTTTAATACAATAACGTG
>NW_016157099.1:109269-116773 GCF_001687245.7 Rhagoletis zephyria
ATTATTTGCACTTTCTTCCATTGCCTCAAAATGCTTCGCTTGGTTGTTTACTTGCGTTTCTAGTAATGCAATTCTCCTATCATTTGCAGTAGAATTGGCAACTTTTCTTCTTCTTGGAGTACGATGCACTTCAGAAATTTCGGTCTCCTGGGTTTCACGCATTTCACAATCTTCCCCAGATATTGTGATGTAATCACTACCACAAGCTACCTGCTCCTCTGGGATTTCCTCCGATTGAACAATTGCATTGTGTCCGATTTCTTGACCTGGTGGGTCCGAACAAATATCGTACCTTAAAAAACTTGCCACCCCTTCCTCCAGTGGCGTGAGAATGTGCAGACTGTTTGGGCCCCCACCAGTTGCACGAAATTCTGCCCTGTTTTCCGAAATTTTCTTTTTCGTCTTGCTCTTCAAATCTGTCCAAACCTACATCAAAATATACCCGATTATTTTATTAATTAAAGCTTAATATGTATTTATTTCACCTTTAACCACTTTTCCCATGAACGTAGTGGTGGTCCCAAGCTGTTCAGATCTACGGCTATGGCTTCCCATTTGGGCTTTCCCCGAGTCTTGCCGCAAATTCCTTTCGCCAAGTCCTGATTGTCCTGCATCAGCTGGGCCAGCCGCCCAAGTTGCTTCTTATTGCTAACCACTTTTGATCTACAATTGACACACATATGTATAGTAAATTTTTGTACAGCTTTTGATGCAAATAACTTACTTTTTATCCATTATTTATTTATTTATATCACGAAAATTTTGCTCACGCAAACTCTATCGACTCAAAAATAGCAGTAGAAGGATAAGCGATTAAAAACTATTCACAGTCGCTCATTGAGCGACTAAGCGACACTCACAATAGCATCGATAATCGATAATCGCTTAATAGTCGTTTATCTACTGCCAGTCGACACTCGCAATAGGGGTGATACTCTGCCAGCGGGAAGTTGCCAGCACATCAGTGGTATGACTATTTATGAAATCTATGGCTTGTGCTTTCAATTGATGCGCACTATGTAGGTCGGCGAATACTAAAGTTTCCAATGCGTTTTCTACGGAGAGGTTACTACACATAGCCTGTTGGCATTTCACTTTCAGTTTTTCGGGCGCATACTTATCAGCAGCAGTTAGAAGAACCTTAGCCATTTGTTATAAATTTGGTGCTTTGCCTGTGTTAAGAATTGACGAAATTGCGATTAAGATTTTGAAAGTAATGGTTTAATTCAAGTTGTAATTCATTTACGAAATTTCCTTATAACTAGTTAATAGTTTTAACAAAAGACTTTCAGTGGACTGTATGTAGATTCTAGATGAATGTAAACTTATGCAACTTTAATGTATGTACAAATATCGTACATATGAGCAAGTTAAATGGGATTGGTTGAGTTCAGGGGGAACTCGCGCAAAGGGAATGATACAATGAGAAAAGCAATGATAGAAATATATGTATGAATGGCTGAATGATACTTAGTGAGTAAATGCCGGTGAATATCCACGATGTTGTTGAACTCCCGCGTAGATAATATTAGATGAAAACAAGTAGGTAGCTATCGACCTCCAACGGTGTTGTAGAGGACTTTTTGTTGATGATGAGGTATTATAGTTGCTGGTTCGGTAAAACGATCCCTGCTGTCTTCTGTAGGTGTCGATCGCAAAAGAGGCCATGGCAAGGTTGCAATGGCCTTTTATAGGTTACACTGGAAGCTAACTGTAGCCAGTGTCTGGAATATTCAAGCAGGGGTGCTTTAATTCGGTACAAGCGCAGGGATGCATCCTTTAAGTGGGCGCAAGTCACTTGAACATGCCGGCCCCTTTGCACTTGTGCAAGAATTTTCTTCAGCTGTACCAAAGCCTTCGGGAGTGGTTGAAGGACGTTGGGTTGTAGGGGAAAACGCACCGCCGCCAATCTTTCTCTTCGCTTTGAGTTGGATATGTGCTTTGGTATTCTTCTTTGAAATGATCGTGTGTGAAGGTAATGATATTTGGAATCGATGACGCACCATGCAAAGAATTTCTGGATTTCGGTGGTGGCTTCGCGATGAAAGTGACGGACGATTGATTGTAGAGGAGAATGTACCGTCGCTCATATTTTTCCTGTCTTTGAGAAATGAGAAATTTGATGCAATTGCTTGGTAAAGATGGTAACGTAGTGTGCGCAGGATACGTTCATTGATGTTGTCAATAATCTCACATAAACGCTGTGGTGTGTGCTACCAATTACGCTTCGTTTGGCAATGAAGTGAAAGTGATCTGGAAATATAATTTGCTATGAGAAAATGTTGGAAATTTTTAAGTAGCAATGGTGTTTGAAGGGTTGCTGATTTACGAACGCCGGGACTTGCAAAGTTGCTGCTGGTGTAGATGAATGACAAAGAGAAATTAGATTTTTCTGGCAGTAAAAATGTGCTAGTTTTAAAGTTTTCCACTTTTGAATTAAATTTATTGTAGAGTTTATTTGCATAGTGAAAACCCAGTGGGATTGATATTTTTTCTCCCTGGGCGAGTTTCATAAAACACCTTGGAACTCCACATAGATGTTTATGGTTGACTGATTTCAGATTTTTGTGGTTGATACATGAAGGGGACTGTAATTAATTCGATTTATTGAACTTATGGGAAATAACTCGCAAGGCTTTCGTCCAAGATGCAAAAAGAGATACGATTTCACGAAAATCTTTCAAAGTAACACGAGCTTCGAATTTGTGTTTATATAAAGAAATGTTGGATTGGCGAAATATTGATGACGAAATGTCAGGAGGTTTCAGAAGCCAATTTATGTAGGTAAATATGACATTCTGATCTGTGGTAAATGCAGTCCCTTTATAGACTGGGATTGGTTTGAAAGAGCTTTCTCTCCACTTTTGATGGTCGAGTGGTTTTGGCATTTCTTGCTTGAATTGTTGTTCAGTTTGTGTAAGAATGGGCGATAGCGACCCTGGGGGGCTCAAAAGTGGCGGAAGTAAAGGCGGAATTTGCCACTTTAGCGCATTTGGTTTGGTAATTTTTAATGTCCCACTCCAATACCATCGGTGTGTGGTATTTTGTGCGAGGGGATCTTTGAGGATTTTGGATTTAACTCCTTGGCATGGAGCTGTAGGTATTTTGGAGATTTGATAGGATAAGTTAAATTTTAGATCAGCGGCGTCTGAATCTTTAACTTTTAGAGTGTTTTGTTTCTTGGCGTGAAGCCTGGGTAGAGAGCCCAATGTGTGTATCGATGCGAATGATATTTCGACTGGTTAGGTGAATTAGTTTTGGAATAAAGAGCTGCTCTGTTAGCTCGATGTGCGGTTGGGTATTCATTTGTTGCTCTTTCTCGGTGTGTGAGAAATTTGTTTGTATTTTAAAGTTTTGATATTTGGAGTGAGTTGATAGAGGTTCAGTGGGTTGGATAAGCAATAAAGAAGATTCATTTTTCTTCACTAACTTTTGCCTTAGGTGTTGGCTTGATAGTCGATTCGGGATGCAACATTGTAAGATGTGATTCCGTGCAATGAAAGCATTGGCGACCACTTTGATAATGTGTATGTACATGATTGCGTGCCAAGCAATTGGTGCAATAGCTGCTTTGTTCAACGAACTTAGTGCGTTCTTGAACATTTAAACTCCGAAATATAGGACACAATTTTAAAGGATGATTACGAATGCATAAAATGCATTTCAAAAAGGGGTTTCCTGAGAATGTGATAGATTTAGCGGTCGTGTTCTTTCTGAAACATTCTTGGTCGCTATATTGCAAAGGTTGCTTGAGTAAGCTTGAGATATTTGCTGATGAAGAATTTTTGATTTGCAAAGTTCGAAACTATTGTCACAGAGCTGGAATTGGATGTGTGCTTCTTTTTTCATTTGTGAAGAAATATAATTCTCATCGGCATATAGATTTTCGTATGAACGTTTCGGCATTTCCCAACGAGATTGGAGATCTTGTAACTTTACTTCAAGTAAAGTACATGTATGATCTTTCGGTTTAGCTTTTTCAAAATGAGTACAAAAATTTAGGAGGTAATTGGAATTGAAGGTAAACTTCGAGAAAAGTGATGATTTATTTGCCATTATGGAATCTGACATGGCTTTTACGGAACGGAGCAGAGGTCTCGTTGGGTCCTTTGGGTATTTTAAAAGGCTAAATTTGCCTTTAGTGTAGTTTTGTTTTTTCTAAATTTCGATATTTTATGACTATTTTAAACTGTGGAAGAAAAACCAGTTCGAAGATTTTATTTGTTATGTAAATTGTAACCGCAAGTACAATACCAGCGTAGGAAATTTTTGTTTAGTTTCAACTAAATCCTTTTTCCTACAGGGTATCGAATTTGATAGTACACATACATACATATGTATGTATGTGTATATTTAAATACGGTGATGCGTTCTTATTGGAAACTGTTTAGTAAGAAACCTATTTATTATTCTTCGTTACTGCAAACGGAGTAGGGAGCAAGAAAGTAGGTCCCCTTTCATACACCTCAAGTCATGAAAGCAATTTTTTTTCGCATTCTCTTTTGTGTTTTCTATTTGCTTCCACACGCGTCAACTTTAATTGAATTAAGTCCTTGGTTCTTTAAATGGGAAGCAACGAAAGGATCAAAAGAGACAAGAAAACTTGAAACGAATTGACTGCACGGAGGTATCTGTACTCTTCCCCTCTCTTCCCTTCGCCTACGAACGAGCAGACTTGAAAGCAAGACTTGACGTGTCTGAAAGGGGACTAGTAATACATACATATGTACACGCGAAATAATCAAAGCAAAACTAGGGAGAGAGGAATTGAGAGTATATGCAAAGTAGGCACAGTAATTGGAGTTTACATAGGTACGTATTTACATATATACACTGTGTATATTTTTTAACGTATGAGGTATTCACAATTACCGCTACGTATATGAAACCACATATTCATATGCTTTACACATTTATGTAGAAATAACTCACGATTTTTGGCAATACTTATGTATTGTATGGTTTCTATATCCCCGTGTTTGTTGGTGCTAGTGATATTGCCCCCTTGTTGTATGCTCAAGTACTTGCGTATTTTAAGTTAGGTTACCCCGTGTTTTCTATATACGAAATATTTTGCGGTGATGCAAACTTTCCAGGAACAAATTCTTCGATGTTAAGTCCCTCGATGTACGCTATTGGGTGATTTTGTGTTCGATACTGGGTACAATTTGAATGTACTCAGACTTTCGCAAGTCGCGAGTTCTTGTAGGATTTCCTATTGGGTTAACACACTTTTCGTGTGAGTTGCTTTTTTATACATATGTACAGTGACGAGCAAAACTGTAACATGGTGTAACACTTTTTACTTCAGCCATCGCTATCTTTCCAAGTTCTAACGACTTTCATACTTTTGTTGTATATTCTTGTTGGTACATCCCTACTCCCTCTCTCATAACGATTTGAAGTCAATACAACAACAATAAAAAAACCAGCAGACAAAAATGTAAATTAAGGCAGATGTTACAGTTTTGCACTCATATATTTTTAAGAGCTTTTTAACAATTTTCACGAAAAAAAAGAACTCCTAATACAATGTTCAGTACTCTTTTGCTTGTTTCTGGAGGTATATCCTTAGTTTGCTTTCACAGCTCATGTACTCATGTAGTTGTTTTCGCAAATTCTCAATGAGATTCATATCCGCGGATTGTGGAGGTCATTTCAAAATAGCAAATTTTTGCTTTTGCATCCTGTCTTTGCGAACATATGTAGTATGTTTTGTGTGATTTTTCAGCAGAAACTCTCATTTTTCGACTACATCTTGCAAATTTTGTTGAAATATGAACAGATACTGTTCCTTACGCATAATGTGTACTAACAGACCAAGAAAATTTTTGAAATACAACCCCAAACTATTATTGACCGACCACTGTTATTCACAGTTTGCCTTACATGCTGTGCATGGGCTTAATTTGGGTCTTTGACCCAATACCATGCCCGGCCATCTGATTGAAAGCGATTAATTTAGTATTGTGAGACCAAATAACTTTGAATTGAAATTTAAAAATATGTTTTTTATTGCATTCTGAACGGCCTAGCATATCCCAAGAGGCAACGGTTCGGTTTTCGTGCGATGTAGCAAAATGCTGTAACTGTCGCACATGTATTTTGATCAAAATGGTTTTTTTTCTTTTATTATGCCTTAGCGTTCAATTTGACAATTCTTCGCCTCGCTGTCTACTGATTTGCATTCAATTTTAATACCTTAAGCGCTTCTGTAATAGCGGCTGCATCGCTACTTGTTGCTAAGTTCACAAGATATCGTACCGTAATATTTTTTTACAGACTTCCTTTGTCCTTGAGAACACTTTAGGTTATATTTTTTCTCAGTCTTGAGATTTTCAAGTAGCAAATTCCACAATTGTTTGCCACTTTTCGTGCGGTCCCGCCTTTCCGCAGTAAATCTATTATTTACATTGATGGTTCCTGATTAACTATAATATTTACTGGTGACCAGTTCTTCAATAAATTAGAATAGAGAAAAAAGTCATCTGACTTCCAACTAAGTAAGTGCGAAACTGAGAGTGAGTGCAAAACTGTAACATCTGCCTTAATTTACATTTTTGTCTGCTGGGTTTTTTATTGTTGTATTAACTTCAATTCGTTATGAGAGAGGGAGTAGGGATGTACCAACAAGAATATACAACAAAAGAATGAAAGTCGTTGGAACTTGGAAATATAGCGATGGCTGAAATAAAAAGTGTTACACCATGTTACAGTTTTGCTCGTCACTGTACATGTGCATAGAAATTCTTATAAGAAAATGAAACTGGATCAACGAATAAATTGGCTAATTTTGCAATAAATTTTTATGCACGTATGTATGTATGTAGCGCAACGACATATTTATGTACATCAGAATCCAGACGTTCGCAAGTTCCGAGTGCTTATAGGATTTTTTACCGACTTAAACACTTGTCTACTGAGTTTACAACTTTGTATATGCATACATGCGCACAGAAAGGGTATTCATCAAACCTTATAAATGCATTGTAAACCGTATAAACTTATAATTGTGTAAACCTTATAAATGAACTGTCAAAATTTGTATGGAAACTCGTTTACACATTTCTGATAAATTTATCCAGCGATTTCACTGAATAAACTTGATAAACTGAAGACAATGCAACTCTGTCGCAACTCTAGCTATGTTTTCTTAGGCAATAATCGGGATCCGCATACAAATTTTGCACGCAAATTCAACAACGATATGATCCTGATAGAGATCTGGTTCAATTATTATCCCGTCTGTTTGTTTTGTTTCACTGATAATTCGCAAAGTTTGGTAGCCGTGACAAATGAATTCATACACAAACAGACATTCTGCCATTGTTTCTTATAACTTGCTTCAAATAAATAGCCTTTATGTTATACCCTGCAAAAATCGCGACTACTCCATGCATGCATGTAAAGAGTACTCCCTAAGGGTCACGGAGTACTCCAAAATTAACCACAATTTGAAATATATTTGGTGTTTTAATGGAAATACTAAACAACACATAAAAAC
>NW_016157099.1:118104-137478 GCF_001687245.7 Rhagoletis zephyria
TTTGGTAATAAAATTCAATGATTTGCAAGCGTTGCTCGTTAGTAAGTCTATTCATGATGAAATTTCAAAGCATACTGAGCATCTTTCTCTTTGACACCATGTCTGAAATCCCACGTGATCTGTCAAATACTAATGCATGAAAATCCTAACCTCAAAAAAATCACCCGTTATTAGGAATTGGTAATTAAGTTAAATAATTACAATTTTTCAATAACAAAATCGAAAGGCGACATATAAAAAAGCACGCAAAGAAGAAATGTCTGGCAACACCGGCAAAGTTTTGAGACGATTTTGCGACGACTGCTAGAAAGGGGTGCTCACAGTTCGTTCCAAATTGTGTCTGAAAATGTAGACGTCTACATTTTCAGACACAATTTGGAACGAACTGTGAACACCCCTTTCTAGCAGTCGTCGCAAAATCGTCTCAAAACTTTGCCNAATCTTGTATTATTGAATCATGGAAATTTGGGAAAATGACAGCTGCCGCTCAGTGTTGCGCAGCGTAATCTCAACTGTCCGAATGGTTGCGTTGCCACTGTTTCAAATTTGGCTCGCAAGGACCATGTTAAGAATTGATGAAATTGCGATTAAGATTTTGAAAGTAATGGTTTAATTCAAGTTGTAATTCATTTACACAATTTCCTTATAACTAGTTAATAATTTTAACAAAGATTTTTCAGTGGACTGTATGAAGATTCTAGATGAATGTAAACTTATGCAACTTTAATGTATGTACAAATATCGTACATATGAGCAAGTTAAATGGGATTGGTTGAGTTCAGGGGGAACTCGCGCAAAGGGAATGATACAATGAGAAAAGCAATGATAGAAATATATGTATGAATGGTTGAATGATACTTAGTGAGTAAATGCCGGTGAATATCCACGATGTGGTTGAACTCCCGCGTAGATAATATTAGATGAAAACAAGTAGGTAGCTATCGACCTCCAACGGTGTTGTAGAGGACTTTTTGTTGATGATGAGGTATTATAGTTGCTGGTTCGGTAAAACGATCCCTGCTGTCTTCTGTAGGTGTCGATCGCAAAAGAGAGGCCATGGCAAGGTTGCAATTGCCTTTTATAGGTTACACTGGAAGGTAACTGTAGCCAGTGTCTGGAATATTCAAGCAGGGGTGCTTTAATTCGGTACAAGCGCAGGGATGCATCCTTTAAGTGGGCGCAAGTCACTTGAACAGCCTGTGTAGATGAAACTTAGCATTTCTTTCAGTACTTCGTGATTGATGTCCTGGATATCGACATTGTTCTGTTCATTGTGAAGCTCTCCGCTTTCTACCAGCTTCACTCGGGTTCAAGGTTTTTAAATGACACCTTTTTATTCACGTATTGAATTAAGATTTTATTAATATTTGAAAAACAAATTTTTTATTCGAATCGTAGAAACGAAAAACTGGAAATTGCATGATACAAAAAACAAGGTAGTTCCATTGTCAGTTTTTCGTCGCCATATTAACAACCTGCCAATTAAGCAGATTGTGACATTTCGTGCTACCATACCCAATATCTAAAATCCTTCAAATTTTCTTATTAATTTTTTGTCGATTTAAAAATCTTTGTTCTTAAGCATAGTATTTTATTCCTATTTCCCGTGAAAAAGCTGTTAAATTGCATATAAAATTTCTTTCTGTGAAAAAAGTGTGAAATTCCACAACATTTCCTCAGCAAAGTAGTATGTATTCTGTTCACGCTGTGAAAAAGCTTGCAACATTTTTGCAAAATGAAGCTAGCAACACAATTTTCATGACATTTTTAAATACACATGTGCATTTTAAATTGTGTGAAAATTGACAGTTTATAGTAATGTAATCCCTCAAGCTTTAGCTTAACATGGATCTAGGGATACACCCTGTGATCATGTTACTTTCCAGAAGGTGTCGCGCCCGTTTTTCTGTACATATTTCCATTGGAAATGCTTCCAGAGGTATCTATGCGTCTCCAGAATTTTAGTTTATATGGCTTATACCACTAGCTCTCGTAGCTGGCTACTAGATCGTTTTCATATAACCCCATTTTTCATAGGTTTTGGATTGATTTCATTTACCTCTATTCCAAGTTCTACGGTGGCACGCTGCATTTTCCAATAAACCCATATTTTTCCATGAGCTTGAGATTGACTTCATACACATATGTACATATATCCATACCAAGTTCCAGAACTCTACCATAAATACTTCCACTACTACTACGAAAAATTCGATTTGTATGGGAGGTTCCACACCCCCTTTAGATATCGGTTTTGTTTTAGCCTATAACCATTCTTGGAAGATTTGTGTCCGAAATTTAAAAAAAATCGGTATAGCCGGTATGGGCATTGTGACTCCTCAAGGGAAATGAACTAATGGTTCCAAAAAATGAAATCAAACGTCGTAGTTGACCAAAAACGAACATTAGACTTCATTCTCTCAACTTCTCAGAATGTAGAAAAGCTAAGAAATATATAATAAGATAGGATATATTAAAACAGCCTCCAGAACATTTACCAAAAGACGCCCCTGAACTACACAAATTAGTTTGATTGAAAATTAGGTTTTAACTATCTATTTTATACTTCACTTTTGGCTGTGTCAAAATTTCATCTGAAAACAATATGTGTTGCTAGAAAAATTTGGCGGCCATGGCTCCCAAAGTAAATTCCATTTGCTGTTAAATGGACAAAGACAATATGTATTAAATAACACGTCGAAATGTATAATTTCATTTGAATTATATCAGAATCATCGTATCAGATATAGAAAACTACATTGTGAAATAATCAGATGACATGAGGACACTGAAAAAATTTTAAAATATGTTCACTAATTGTATTAATATTAAAATAATGATTTGGCAAGTTGTTATCGAATTTAATGTAAAATTTAAACGTTTTTAAGATAAGATATTAATTATTTTTAAAAGGTAAACATTAACACAACTATTTTATTTATAATCCCAAATTTAGGATATAAAATCTCCCACACCAAAAAACTTACAATTGGGTAACGCCGCTTCGAATTTTTCACAACTGAGCAATTGTCAAAAATCTGCTTTTTAATCAAAAAGTTGTTTATTGAAACTACCTTCTTTTTTGTATCATGGGAAATTGGTAGCTATGGCACAATCGTTTCAGCTGACTTGTTAATATATAAATTGTACAGTACTTATTTTACTAGGTGCTCAGTGAATTGGTGTAATTCAGCTGCGAAATTAATAGCTATAGACGGGAGAGCACAACTGGGCCAATTTATGAAAACGGGGCATTCCAACGTGACGGGTGGGACATTTTAACTCGTTTTTGCTCAAACTTTATGTAATTTCTCTTTAACCATTTATTGGATAAGTCTCAAAATCTTAACACTTGAAGTCATATATCAGTTTATTACGAAACTAATATACTATAAAACTTAATTCTATAATTTACATAGAAAATTGACATTTTCCAAAAGTGGCGGGTGGGACAACGATGACTCCCGCCTCTATAAAGAATTATCGAAATCGGTTGACGAGGTTCAAAGTTATGCGGAACATACATAAAAAATAAAATAAAAAAGATAAAAATATTCCGACGAACTGATAACCTCCTCCTTTTTTGGAAGTCGGTTAAAAACCGAAGGTTTTCCATTTATCCTCATAATAAACCTCAAAAGCAGGCATGGGCGACTCCGACTACGCAGTACCCTCGGGGTAGCGTTGCGTGTTCGTATACACGAAGCTGAAGCTGAAAATTAAGCGACAATTATTTACCAATTCATAATGAATCGGTTAATTCCATACGCTAAATTACACTACATTTTCGCCTTCCACTTCGTGTATACGAACACGCGACGCTACCCCGAGGGAACTGCGCAGTCGGAGTCGCCCAGGCCTGCTCAAAAGCTACATTTTTTTATACAGACCAGGGAAGCCAACTCGTAGGAATTCCCCGATTTGCGGGGAATTTAAGTTTGCGTGGGGAAACGGGGAAAGGACCGTTGTGGGGAATTTCAGTTTACGTAAGAAATCGGGGTTTGAACTGTTTTTTGTAAGGAATTAGGTGTTAACTAATTTTCAGCCACTTGAAGCTTGGTTTTTATTATATTAGAAATGGGTGAGCTACAAAACTTTCAAGAATCTTTCTACAAAATCTAATTAAAATGCTCGAAATTTTTAAGAAAGTTTGTTTGATTTTTTTTTTAATATTGCATAAAGTTTGAAACTTGGATATATATGGGTTTTGTTAAAGAAAGAACCATATTAAAAAAAATATCTCAAATTAAATAGCAAACAAAAAATAATAATAGTGAAAGCTGGTCAAAATTTGGATGGACTACAGTTTTTTCGACCCCTCTATTTATTCTTTATTTGTTAACTAACTTTATAACCGTTTTGTTTGGTTTATGTATACATATGAATAAAATAAACAGAAAAACGAGCAGTGTTTCAAAATACATACAAATTTTTTTGTAAATAAGGAGATATCTATGTGTGGGGAATTGAACGAAATTTCGAAGAAAATCGGGGAATTTCATTGTCGAAATCGGGAAATTATCAAAAATGAGTTGGCTTGTTTCCTATCTTTTGTTGTTTTAAAGATAAATGTCATTTTAAGTGGTCTTTAACGTTATATTTTTTGGAAAGCAGTTATATATAACGTCACACATACGGAAAATCTTGGCGAATCCCGCAAAGTTAAAAAATAAACTAAAGTATTTTAAAAATGATCAAGGTTCATATTGGTAAGAATACGTTGATGAGAAATCTATAAACCGAAATATGTGGTGGTTGTTTTTGGGGAGTGTTGCTGGAATGACAGTCCTTGGCCAGATATAAATCTGGGTCGTTCCGGTTACGTAGACTCGACTGTCGTGGGAACTCCGAAATATGTGGTCTTTAACTTACTACTAGACTATATTCTCCATTTTGATCGTACGCGAGTCACAAGAGAAATGAACGCGCACCGCACACATTGGATGTCAATTGGCACTTGTTTCTAGATGCTTTAAGATGTATATTGACAAATGATGCCAAGAGTTGACGGGTGAGTCAAAGTAATATTTTTCTTCACTCGTTCCCAAAATTTTGACCATATATTTACATATACTTTATTTTATGTCGTCCTGCTCTCCTGAATTATGTACTGCATTGTTATCTGCAGTGTTGCCAACTTCTGAGTTTCAAAAAGCACCAAAACTTGGGAAAAAAAACGTTTTACCGTACTAAAAGCACTAATTTTTTTATACCAAAGGATATTTTTTTCATAACAGTTTGTATTTAACAAAAGTGAAAAAAAAATAATAATATTCATAAGTATAATTCAATACACAAAACTTTTTCTCATGCTGACGAAGTAATACCGAAGTAAGTACATACTGCAGATTAAAACTGCTATATTTATAATAATAATAGATTGGCGCTTACACATATGTTAGTATTTGGCCGAGCTTCTCCTCCGATTTGTGGCGTGCGCCTTGATATTGTCACACAAAGGGGGTATACTGGTATATTTAGAGGAAGAAAAATCGAATCGCAACAAACGAAAAAATGAATGTAGATTCTTTTAAATTCAGTGCTGCTACAGCTTTAAATATTTCAAATTATTTCATGTTCTAACCATCTATGAGAAATTTGAGTTCAGAAGAAGAGCACTAAAAAGGGCACTAGGCACTAAACAATTTTTTTGGCGTTTTAATTTTCAAAAAGCACTAAATCTAGTGGTTAAAGCACCAAGTTGGCAACTATGGTTATCTGTTCCAATTCCTGTGCCTACAGCTGGTGCTGAACGATCATTTTCGAAACTAAAATTATTAAAAACCTATGTGAGAAACTCTATGGGACAAGTCAGGCTACGTAACTTGGCTATTCTGTCTATTGAAAATTCTTTGGCTCTATCTTTAAAGATTGATTATGTTATAGAGTATTTTGTGGAACAAAACGCTCGGAGAAAATAATTTTATTCATAAACATGTTATCAAAATTAAATTGTTTCTTCATTATAAATATGTATAAACCCATGCTAACCCTAGAGTACAGATGTTCGTCGATTCGACGACTACTACTTTCAGTTTACTAATTTTTTCATTACTGAGTGGTATGGTACTCCGCAGGGCCTTGGTTAAAGCCCTGGTCAAAACAACATCGTAGAAAAAAGGTTTTACGAATAAAATTTGTTAATTTTTGCATTATCTTGATCTTCTTTGTGAAGTGCAACAGAAAATTGAGTACTTTTTTCGTACACTTAGTAATAGATTGGCGCTTACACATATGTTAGTGTTTGGCCGAGCTTCTCCTCCGGTTTGTGGCGTGCGCCTTGATGTTGTCACACAAAGGGGAGGGAGCTACACTTTTACGCCAACTCCGAACGGCGATTGTATTTTTATGAGAAGCTATTTTTCATGGCAGAAATACAATCGGAGGTTTCCCATTGCCTGCCGAGGGACGACCGCTGTTAAGAAAAAAAACTTTTTTCTAAATTTTTTGCGATGTTGCTTTGACCAGGGCTTGAACCCAGGGCGTGCGGAGTAGAAGCGCGCACTGCTTACCACCCCACCACAGCGGCAGCTTACATGTATAAAATACATAAAATAGAAGCATGTGTGAAATATATTGAATAAACAATATTTTTGAGTTTTTATGAATTTTATTATTAAGTTCAAACATCGAATTTATAAGTTTAATATGTATAACATTTAGTTTCCTTTTTTTTAAACAACAGGGTTTTAACAAGGCATCGTCATCGTGACGATTTTTACTGGGAGGGCTCCATCTAAAGAATTTGCCAAGGGCCTCAGATGGTATAGTTACGCCACTGGTACTATAACCATTTTACAAAATGAAGTACATACCTCACGCCTCACTTTCCGTGTTGACAAAACTGTTAGATGTTAATAAGAATAAAATGACAAGCGAAATTATTTTATCATCGCTTCAAACAAAAAATTATTTAATTCGACGCACGATAAAAAACCCAACTTTGCGCTTCTGCTAAAGCTACCGCGTTGCGGTAAAAGTCAAAATTTGAGTGTTACATCGTGGACTGGTTTATAAGGAGTATGAGAAAGATATGTGTGATAAGATTTAAAGACTTTGGTTTTTCTATTTTTGTCGTCCTAAATTGTCGATTCGTCCCTATGTGCGCTCTGGAAACAATTAATTTTCGTTCCATCGGACCATATTACCTCCTTTCAGTCCAAAAGCTCCAATTCGCGTAACTTTTACAAAATTTCAGTGGCATCCGTTGGTTGTGCCGTTGGTTAATATTAAGTGAATAATGAACAACGAAGTCTATCTCCATATTCTCCAAACAAATTTGCCGGACTTTGTAGACAAAAGCGCATACCTCGAGGAAGAAGTTGTTTGCCAGCAAGACGGAGATTCAAAGGATTCTGAAAATATTCGATATATTGTTGCACAGCAGTAAGTAATAAGTGTAAGTAAAAATTTAATTTAATTTGGTATCCATATTTTTTGGTTTTTTGTAATTCGTTTTTTTTTTTTGGTAAACCGAAAATATCAGGTTTTTAATTAAGTTTTTTTTAACGGTTTAAACCCTGAATAAATAACCGTGATTAATCAAAAAACCGATTTTTCGGAAACGGTGCCCATCCCTAGCTCTTGGCTCAAGCCTTATCCATTCGTCCTGAAATATGTATACTAGCCAGAAATGCGATTGCTTTATAAAAAATAGAACCATTTTGAAATATGAGTGTTTTTACTCTCTAGAAAACTAGTTATGCTACCCCAAAAGCGCGGTTTTGCATTTTGTTGATACGCGGTTTTGTACTTTAAACGGCGATATGTTTAACTTCCCAGTACAGCATAGCTCAACCAATTACCTCAGAAAAAGTAATTTATTTCTGCTTATGTAGCAACTAACTTCAAATTGATGTATAATCACCCAGCAGCCTTCTTACAAATACTTACACTTTTGATATCTTTGCAAATACATACATATTGGTGGAAAAATCATATAACTTTGTGCAATTAACTATTTCAATATTTAAACGTATACGACTATCCAGATCGAAATCCATCAATATAGTGCTTTTTAACCTTGTTTGACAAAGCGTTTTCACTTTTTTGACGACAAATGCCATTGAATTTGACATAGTGAAAGTAAGCCTTTAGAATTTTTGCCTAAAGTGCTCAGCAATGCCTTGTAGGGGCATCTGCAAAAGAAACATACTGACATTGAAGTGCTAGAGTGTAAAAACACTCATATTTCAAAATGGTTCTCTTTTTATAAAGCAATCGCATATCTGCCTAGTATATTTCAGGGCGAATGGATAAGGATTGAGCCAAGGCCTTGTGTGAGCAAATCCAATTTTTGGCAGCCAATGTCAGTTACGCGGTTTTGCAGAATCACGATACGCGCTTTTGTACTTTAAACGAGGATATATAAACATGTACACACGTCCATATATATGGATATATGCATGCAAGAATATAGGTATGTGCACATATACATACATATCTACTAGGGCATTCAATCCCGAAACATTTTAACAATCCCGGGATTTCGGGATGTAAAAATTCTAATCCCGGGATCCCGAGATTTTTCGGGATTTCGACTTCATCACAACTTTTTGCATTTTACAATAGGTTCGCCCTTTTCAAACCACACATTTATTGCCACCACATTTGGTCTTAGGGGAGCGTAATGCCCCTTAGTACATTTCAAGTACATAATTTGATATTTAAATATTTTGATAGTATTCTAAAATATCTATATTACTTGTAAAAAACATTTACTCATATTTGCAGAAATCCTTTGCCTAAAAACGCCAACAAAGTAAAATGAAGAACAACTCTGCCACACTGTAAAAGCTTGTTGTGTTTTCAATTGTTACCAGATTTTTCGTTATTACACAGGGGCGTAGCCAGGATTTGGCTTTGGGGTGCGTGAAAAAAAATTTCCATTGATAACTTAAATATGTGACACACAATGGCTAGAGGCGTCGCCTGAGTGCATTCTTTCATATATTTCTGTATGTGCCAGTTTTCCGTTATATATTTTGTATCTACTCGTTTATTCCATGGGGTCTTCATGCTTTATTTAAATTTAGAAAATTATATTACTATACCGTTTTAAAAATCTGAAAATTCACTGCGGGAAATTTTTTTGTAATCTTTTTGTCTTCGCCTTCTCGTTTTTGCCTTTATAAGTTTTGAAAAAAGGTTTTGAACGAACCAATATATCACATTCCTAGGCAAGTTTTGAAAGAATATTTTCTATACAAAATTTTATTAAAACAAAATGTCGAAATCAGCTTCATATAGAAACAGTGTCATCGTTAATTAAGAAAGAGATGTTCTTAAATATCATAACTTAACTTATATTTTAATTTGAATTATTTTTTTATAAAAATGTAGTTTATTCCTTAACAAACACTAAATGAAAATAAGTTTAATCTTTGAACAACATTAAAAAAGAATCGACAAACTTTCGTAAAAATTTCGAACTTTCTTTTTAAATTTTATCTCTTAATATTTTGCAGTTTTTTAGCTCATTCAATTTTAGTCTAATAAAGTGCAAATTTAAAGTAGCTGTGATTTGCAGTTGATGTATGGCATATTTTTGACGATGTCGGTAATTTTCTTCCATATTATCTAAGTATGTTCGACGATTTTTTTAATGAAGAAAATGAGCAACGCCTTCATCAAAAAAAAATATATATATATATTAAAAATCAACGATAGGTCACAGCTATGTATTTTAAACTTGCGCTTTATTTGAGTTGATCGGGCTACAAAACTGCATACTGAAAATATGTATTTCTAGAAAATCTAATTAAAAAGCTTTACGAAAGTTTGTTGATTTTTTTAATGTTGCGCAAAGACTAAACTTTGGATTTATACGGGTTTTGTTAAAGTGTAAACTGCATTTTTATAAACAAATAGTTAAAATTATATAATTTTAAGATAAACGGCGAATCTAGTTAACATGTATAAAGTTTTGATAAGCACTTGAAATGTCAAGTTTTAGTACTGAATTCAAAGAAGATGTCTCTTTTATCCATTTATAACTTCAAAAAATTTGTTTGTTAAGAAGTGTACTTAAAATATCTGCCTTGACATTTATGTTAAAAGTGTAAAATACATATGTAAATGTACCTACATAAACTTTCCAGTGAATACCATCAAATCATTGGTCTTGAAGGGAATCTATGTATGCATGCATGCATATGAGCAAATTAAAAAGTCGATACAATTTACAGTCGAAAAGTACAGTTTTTGTATAGATTTCGTACTGAAGGAACAATTTTATTTCCCAACACTGTGGGGAACTAAGCAAAATGGCCTAGTGTATTTCGCAAATATTCAAATACATAATCCATCAACCGCTGTCGGCCGCTGTGGTGTAGTGGTAAGCAATGCGCGCGTTCACTCATCAGCACCTGGGTTCAAGCCCTGGTCAAAGCAACATCGCAAAAATATAGAAAAAGGTTTTTTCTTAACAGCGGTCGTCCCTCGGCAGGCAATGCCGAGTGTATTTATGCCATGAAAAACAGCTTCTCATAAAAATACAATCACCGTTCGGAGTCAGCGTAAAACTGTAGGTCCCTCCGCTTTGTGTGAAAACATCAAGGTGCACACCACAAGTCGGAGGAGAAGCTCGGTCAAACACTAACATATGTGTAAGCGCCAATCTATTATTATTATTATTAATTCACCAACCGATAATTTTATATATTCATTAAAAGATAATTTGTCATCAGTCGGAAATAAAAAAATTATAAATCGGAAGGGTAAAATAGTATTGTGTTATTAATTCAAAAATAAAAAGTTTCATTTCACTGACGAAGGGGGGGATTAACCCCCCAATCCCCCCTGGCTTCGCCACTGTTATTACACAATTCTTGCACTGTGCAAGTTGCACAAAATATTTGAACAAGTACAGTTATTTAGGCAGGTCCTGAAATTCGCTTCCAAGTGCAAATGGCTCAAGTTCACTTTGAATCCAAATTTTGGTGTTCTGTATTTCATGTCAAATGAATTAGTTTTTTCCTTTTCGACATCTCTTTCATTCTGTAAAACAATCAGTTAAAATCTTGGGATCCCGGAGCTGCAATCCCGGGATTTCGGGACATGGAAAAGTTTCCGAGATCCCGGAATTCCAGAATTCTGGATCCCGGGATTGAATGCCCTAATATGTATATCAGGGAAGCCAACTCGTGGGGAATTCCCCGATTTGCCGGGAATTTTAGTTTGCGTGGGGAATCGGGGAATGGACAGCTTTTTGTGGGGAATTTCAGTTTACATGCAGAATCGGGAGATTAACTGCTTTTTATGAGGAATTAGGTGTTAGCTAATTTATTCTTTTTTGCTTCACTGACTTTATAATGAGCTAAAAAAGTGGCATAAGAAATGCAGCTGCAACTAAAAGTACTGATTATGCAATCCTGAAAATTATACAAATTACCAAAAATTATTATTGCGGCCGCAAACATTTCATGTTTATGATTATAAACTAACTTTTAGTATTGACAAGGCTACCACAAAAGATGGTATAGATTATTATTATTTACTGTTCAATAATTCGTATGTATTAATGTTAAAATAGTGTGAGTCAAATTGTTTGTCCTCAAACTCAATCTGTATTTTTTCTTGTCATTTGTAATTCCATATATGTATATGTTTTTATGTCTCCATTTATTATTTTTGGCTATGATGTGTTTTTGTATTTTATGGTTCGTGAAAGATTTAATTAAACGGAATTGCCCCTGAAGAAGTTAAAAATGTTTTAGCGAAACGTTGGGCCAGAAAGTGAAATAACGTAGTTTTATTTGCACAAAACACTTAGATCAGACCAGCCTGGTAACATACAATTGAATATACAAATTACCGTTGATTTAGAATTTTCTTTTTCGCATTTGCGTTCATATAATGAATAAACACACTTTCTTTATGTGGAAGAAAATAGCAACACTTTCGGAAAAAAAGTTTAAAACGAAAATTTTTAGCCACTTGAATTGAGTGGTACAAGACTACATACTCAAAATCTTTCTAGAAAATCTAATTAAAAAGCACGAGATTTTTACCAAAGTTTGTAGAATTTTTTTTTAATATTACACAAAGTTTGAAACTTGGTTTCAAATGTTTTTTGTTAAAGAATTAGCTATACTTTAATTAAAAATAAATAAATTAGATTAATAACAAAAAAAAATATGTGTATAAGTATATAATTGTAAACACTTGTCAAAATTTGGCGGGACTAAAACTTTTTCGACCACTGTATGTGTGTAAACATTATATGTACATTTTTTTCTTTATTTGTTAAGTAACTTTATAAAAGTTTGGTTTGGTCTATGAATACATACATAGCTGAATTACATAAAAAAGAGACAGACCAGCAATATGTCAAAATACACACTAATTTTTGTTTATAAACAAGGAGATATCCATGGTTGGGGAATTTTTACGAAATTTCCGACAAAATCCGGGAATTTCATTGTCAAAATCGGGGGATTCTGAAAAATTAGTGTGCTACCCTGGTACATATGTATGTATGAAGATTCAATTCATGTGGCCTCAAAGTCAGAGCGCAAGTCTTGTTCGTTGCGTTTTCTGATACCTGTGTACATAAGTATGTGTCATGTGTAGATACATATGTACATATGTATATCTATGCACCTGTCAATGGTCTCTTTCATGCTAACTTGATACAATACAATTGGAAGTCGAGCCGATATGGCTTGCCGCTGTTGGAGCTATTCTTTATTCTCTCCCACACACGCCTGCTGGTATTGTGCTGTTATGTCGTTGGAGCTTCGTCGGCTAACACTAACTGAAACTACCAACACCAATTGAATGCTTTGTTCGCACTTATCTACCAGTTGCTCGGCTGTCGGTGCTCGCTGTACGCCTGGTGGGGATTACAATAATTCTACACCGATTGCGTTTTCGAATATCGCTGATACCCGTTGTAGACGATAATGATGACAATGTGGGTTGTTTGTCGTCGGTGCTCCCAACCGTAAACCATGTTGAATGTTTGAATTAGGGCTGTTTCGAATGTCATATTTTTCACATTCGCGAATGCGAATGCAAACGTTAGGATAACATTAAAAAATCTATAATCAACTTCAGTCATCGTTTTTATTACTTAAAAATTTTGTAAATTATTATAACATTGAACGAGTGCTTAACCTATACAGTGGCAAAGGGGCATATTATATTTCAAAAAAAGTAATTTTACTGCCTTTTCTCCCATGAGGTGATTTCCTAGAGGCTCGTATATATTTAAGGCACTGAACAATTGCACACTTGGAGCGCTGCCGGGTAGAGCGCCCAGATATGTCAATTTGTCGTATTTGGTTTAGTTTTCCACCAATCGAGAGTATTTTAACCGAGATGAGCTCGTTTTTCTTTAAGATAGGACTTCAATTGAGCTTAAATTTCACATTTTTTAATGTCTCCATATTCCACATCCGAGCCTTCGCTGGAGGAATCTAAAATAATTTCTATGTTGCTTACAAGACTTTTAGAAATACTTGTTGAAGACCCATCAATGTTGCTTGATATACTACGTAACCGTTTAGCGCCTGAAGCTAAAAGCCGGTTATTGTCCGCACCCTGCGAATGCGAATGTAAATATTCGCAGCATCCTTGGTTTGAATGTTGCCAATAAAAAATAATTGCAACTACAATTTGGTCCAGAAGAGCTTAAAATAAATTTAGTACAGAACTTAGTGTTAAGGTATATTAATTAACATACATCGTCACTAGATAAGCGCGAAGCTCAAAAGTTGACTGCGAAAAAAGACTAATAAAAGAAATTTTAGCGAAGAAAGAGGCTGAATTCCAAAACGTCAAAATACAAAGCATCTGTCTCTCTTATTTCTAAACCGCACTAGAAGAAAAAGTCTAACTTGCGCAACCTAGTTGGAAATTAGCATCAAATCGTCGTTGCGCACATTTGACATTACAATCTGCTGGGGTTTGGAAGTAAAAGAGACTCATGCTTAGTACATGACGTTTTGGAATGCAGTCAGACTCTTAACATAAGTTGCGTTCCCCAACTTTCCTGGTTTAAAACCTGTAAAACTGTCAAAAAGCAAAAGAAGCCAGAGAACCGAGTACGGGAACGCTTTCTGGTAAATTCCTGTAAACTCTTGCAACTTCTTGCAAGTTAGGGAACGCAACTATAGTTGGCGGCGAAGAAAGACGCGTTAAAATATTTGACGGCGAAGAAAGACGCGTCAACTTATTTTTGCGGTCAACTATTACTACTTTTATGCGTAGGCTAATCACGAATTGATTTCATGAATTTGGTGTAAAATTGGCTTCATAAACACCATTTCATGTATTCAATTAAACACGAAAGTTAACCATGAATTCGGCATCATTTCATGAAATCGTGAAGTGAAAGTCCGGCAACGCCACGTTCCACAAACAGCTGTTTACTAGGGCTATGATGTTTTTAGATTAAAAAGCATGAGTGGCATAAACAGGATTTACAACAGTGGAAAACTTACGTAGAATTCTTCAAATATAGAACAAATTCAACTAGATTAAAATGAAAATATATTAAAACCAATTTAACAATCCTACAGGTTTTTCAAATTCAAAAGGAGGCCAAAAAAGTCACAACCCTACTGTTTATTTTATCGCTAGTGCGTTGCCACTTTTTCAAAGCTCTTTATTTCATGAATTCGCGCACTGTGCATAAACGGGACCACTTTTGAATTCATGAAATGAAGAATTCATGAATTCTGTCGCATAAACGTAGTATATGTTTTTGCGGGTGTAACAGTATGTAAATTCCCCAAAGAGTTTGGGTATTAAAATACCACTCGTGGGTCCGCCACTGACTGACACGTAGCTTAACACCCAAAACCTTTGCAATAATCGATTATTTGTCCCCTCAAACAGAGCTAAGGGCGCATACAGTATAGGTAGACATATGTATGTATGTACCAGGGTTGTTGCGAATATTCGCATTCGCATTCGCAACCGCGGAGCTTCCGCATTAATTTTAACATTCGCATTCGCTTTCGCATTCGCAATAATCAATGCGGATCTTTTGCGAATGCGAATATTGAAGGAACCGAAAATAACAGTTTTTTTTACCAGCTAAACTTGACCAAATATTTTTTATTCCCAATTAAAAGTCTTTTCCGGATAATAAACAAACCGCTTATCCAAATAAACAAGTTTGGTACCAAACGAAGGAAATGTCTAAACGAGCAAAGCAACCCATTGAAAAATATTTCAATAAAAAATGTTAATTAATCACCATAGAACAAACCTTGGGTCTGGTATATGAATTTCTTTAGTATTAAATGATAAAAAAAATACAAATAGAGGTGGTAACCTTCTTTCGTTATTTCTGCTTAAAAGCTATTTCAGTCACAGAAGAAAGGATTAAAAATGAATTACAAAAACTAAAATCGAAAAACGCTGTTGACGTTACAGGTTCTCCAAATTTAGAAACAACCAAAAGAATGAGAATGAAGAATTCTTTCGAAAACAACGGTGTTTAAACAACGATCTTGCCATGATACAAGATTGTGAAGATGAAAGTCAGGAGGATACATTCGACATTTGCAGCCCGATGCAATTCTCAATAAAGAATTATTGCACCGCAATAAAAAAAATAAATATAACTGAAAGACTTCTCAACTGGTNGGTGACGCCCATTTTCCAACCTTTTATTATAAACCTATTTTTGGCTAAAGAATTATTGCAAAAATCAATTTTGAATAAATTAGCTTCAGTATTTACTGATTTATAGAAGCTTTCGTATTTCTCTAAATTACCGTTATATGGGATGTGGGCGTGGATATTATCCGATTTTTTAAATTCTAAGCCGTTTGGTATGTTTTGTGAAGGCCGACAACTGTGCCAAGTTTGGGAGAAATTTGTGGAGCGGTTCCCAAGATATACACATGTAATCATATGTGGGTGTGGTTATGCCCATTTTCTAAAAATTTATAGTATTCTCATTTTTCGCCTAAAAATTATTGTAAATAGTAATTTTGAGTGAATAAGCTTAAGCAGCTACTAAAATATCGCAGTTTTCGTATTTCTCAAAACTACCTTTATATGAGAGGTGGGCGTGGTTATCTTCCGATTTTGCCCATTTTCAATTTCAATTTCAAATTCCGTCCAACGCCCAAGAGAAGTACACATACCAAGTTTCGTTAAGATATCTCAATTTGTACTCGAGTTATCGTGTGCACAGACGGATGGACGGACGGACAGACAGTCACCGCTTAATCGATTTCTTTTTTCATTCTGATCATTTATGTATATACATATTTGTCTATGTCTATCTCGATTCGTTTTGCCTGTTACAAGCAACCGTTATGTGAACAAATTTATAATACCCTTGTGCACAAATGCGCTCGGGTATAAAAATACTTGACATCCGCATTCGCATCCGCATCCGCGGATGTTAGCGTTTAAACATTCACATTCGCATCCGCATTCGCATCCGCGTGTGTCTAAAATTCCACATTCGCAACATCCCTGGTATGTACATACATCCAATCTGCGTTTATCGCTTTTTACAGTTTTGTGAAGATTAATTGTTTATTCGTACAATATTTTTTATGTGGATTTTCCTAAATTTTTAAAAAATCTAGAAAGAGCTAAAATATTTTCCGTAAAAATCTAAAAAAAGCTGGCAGCTAAATTGGAATTTTTCTAGGTAAACGGTTCTATGTAAAAACAGCTAAATCTAGTTGCAAAATAGCTAGAAGGGCAACCAGTGTTATTATCGAGGCAGACAATACCAGCTCAAGCAGTTCCACGGAAGAGCAGCCTCCGCCCAGAACTTTTCCCAATTGAGCAATTGTCAAAAATCTGCTTTTTTAATCAAGAAGTTGTTTATTGAAACTACCTTATTTTTGTATCATTCAAATAACCTTTAATTTGTTATTGGATGTAAGAAATATGTACCTATTTGCTGTTTTTGTGAAAATAATAAAACATTTGAATAACTTTTTCAGCTTTTCTTTAGCCAAACAATTTTTTTATTGAGCTGTTTTTAGCTTCTTTTTTGTCCATTAGCTGAATTGCTGAAGCAATTCGGGCAATACTTGATATTAGTCATTGAAGAATATTCACGCATATTTATGCACTAACACTCTTTTACGCAGGGCACACAAAGCGAGCCCAGCCAGCAAAGAAACGTAAATTTTGCTGACAGTGCAGTTTAGTTCAAATTTCCGTATCCGAAAACGCATAGAAAAAACTCCTACAGTTATCATCAATTTTCGTATCTGAAAAAAGTCCGAAACGTTCGAAAAAGGTGCTGTTATTTGAAAGCAAAATTGTATTTTATTTGCTGAAGATAAACATTTGAAAGTATGCATGCGTAGACGGCAGTGGATGAGCGTGCAGAGTGTGCCGCTATTTGTTAGCTTCCAGAAGGTGCCGGGTTCGAATTCCGTAAGGCGCTTCCTAATTTTATTTTATTTCTTTTGAACCATGAAAAAGGAAAACGTATTGAACGAAAATTTCAATCAGACAATTTTCAGAAAAAACATCCGAAAACGTGCCCTTTTCACCACCATTTTCGGTACTTTTCTGTACATACGTTTCTGCCGAACACTTTACTGGGAAAACAGATCGTCAAAGTATCCGGAAATGGAATCAGTAAACGGACAAAAATCCGCACTTCATCAATTTTTTTGTCCTTTTTCGGATCGGTTTTCGGATTTTTTGCTGGCTGGTAGAGTATGTAAAATGACTAAGTTCTCTATTGGTATCAGGGATGCCAACTCTGTTAAGGCCAAATTCCTGAAAGAATTCCCCTATTTTCAATGGTATTCCCGCAAATTAACATTTACGTTTAAGGCACTTCACTCTCATTTCTGAATATATTTCGTAAATCATATCTATCATACATGGTGGGCCAAATAAGACCTACCAATTTTAAACACGTATAACTCTTGTAATATTCATTTGTTTTAATAAATTTATTTATTTTTTTATTAGATACATTTCGTGGAAATTAAGAGGCACTATGTATGAAAAATGACATCAGACATATGAGCACCATTTTGTTCGATGCAGACATTGGCCTTTTTTAACGCGTTTTCCATAACACCACGTAGTGTTTCTGGTTGCAGGCTCCGTATCTCGTCTCGAATATTCTGCTTCAGCTGCTTCATAGTCTATGATTTATTAACATATATACATACGTTTTTTTTTTTTCTGGTGAGCGAGGCGGCAAAGGGAAATCTGAATTTTTTGAAATCAAACGTTCGCCGAAAATTTCAGGCAGCAGGTACATATTTTGCCTAGAAGTGTGCGCAGGCGCTCCATCTGGTTGGAACCACAAATTAGGATGCTGTACTGCCATTGGCCGCAAACATTTGTCAATCATTGTTCTGTAAGAAACCCCAAAAATCGTTTCTGCCGTTTCATCCTCATCTTGAAGAAATATGGGCCGATAACTTTTTCGGCCATAACACCGCACCAAACAGCGCATCTAGATGGATGTTACTAGTGCTGGTGTGTTGCCCTTGAATTTTCAGAGCTCAAAAATCTACAGTTTTGCTTGTTGATATAACCATTTAAATGGAAATGCACTTCATCCGACATCAAAACATTACCTAAAAAAATCAATTTTTGTGGCTAATTGTGTAAAACGAATAGCGTATTGTAGTCGTTGATGGTGGTCTTGTGGTGCATAATTTAAATTTTTTATGGGTTCATCTTATAATCCAACTATAAAATTCTCCGCAACGTTGTTCTGGAAATGCCTTATTGGCCGGAACAACGGCGAGTTGAGACAGGTGGATCTTTGCAACACTCTGCCGCACAGCTTTCACGTTGTCTTCAGTGCGAATATTTCGATTAGCACCTCTTCCTGAACGGTAGCTCACTGAACCCCGTTCTTCAAAACGGTCAACTAAGGCTGTAGGCTAATCTTGAATTAAAATATTGGCGATACTTTCGCTGCGTCATTACAATTGATGGTTGACATGAATAGAAAAATTCGATAATTTTAATGCGATGTTGTGCACTGTAAGTATCCATTATGATCTTTCAAGAGATTAACTATAACATGCAGAAAGAAAATAACAACAATATTAAAATATAAAGAAGTTATACGTGTTTAGCATTGGGAAGTCTGTCCCTGTATATCGGGCATTCCTTGGAATCATATATGTAGGTATGTATTTCTTGATGAAATTTTTGTAATTTTCTATAAGTTTATTTTTAATTTGTCGGATTGTAAGTAAAATTGACTCAAATATACATATCTATGCTAAGCCTATTTCTGATTGCAGTTTTTATACCCGAGCGCACTTGTGCACAAGGGTATATTAATTTTGTTCACATAACGGTTGTTTGTAACAGGCAAAACGAATCGAGATAGATATAGACAAATGTATACATAAATGCTCAGAATGAATAGAGAAGTCGATTAAGCCATGTCTGTCTGTC